>NW_027180476.1:0-125000 GCF_040956055.1 Brachionichthys hirsutus
CCTCACCATTATTACTGCCCTCATATGGATGTAAGTGCTGTGTCATTATGACGCTGATCTTTTTAAGTTTGTGCTGTTGTGCTGTCTTATCAAACCTTCATACTTCCTACCCGTATTTTTTTACGCAAACATGACTCATCAACTTCATCTATAGTGGCTTGAGACAATTATGTGCATTCTCTGGTTCTCGTTTTGTCACATTCCTTTCTGAAACTGCAAGAGTTCACTATGCTCACTGAAAATGACATTTAGAGGTGGGTATGAGAGAATCATTTGTGTCATATTTTTGTTTTAACTAATGTTGGTCAAATATTCTGCACACGCTAATGTGATGTGGAAAATTGAAGACAGTACACTTACACTGACTCTACAGTGAAATAGGGGACAACTAGCATCAATGAGATGAAAAATGCCATGTGAAAAATATTAATAAATTCATATATTCCAATTAATCATAAGGGAGAAGCCATTTTTAGGTTTTCCATACAAATTTGTGAAATAGTAAATTAAAGTGAACCTCTCAACTAAAAAGTTTAAAAGCAGAGACATGGTAAATATTTGAAAGCAAAAAGTTTGCACAAATAAACTGAAGAGAGAGAACGTAACATTGAAAGATATAGACGTATAAGTTCTCATTCGTAGCATTCTGCAATGCATTTTATTCCTCCACAGCTCAACGCTGACTAAAGAAATAAAGCATGTGCAAAAGTAAGAATTAATTTGTTGCTCAATTAGTCTGATTTCTTCGTGTTTAATAAAAGAGCCATGAAAAGCGTTCCGTCTGTCTCGTTGCTGCTTGCGCTGAACAAGGCGCGTGAAGGGCGGAGCCTAATAGAGCAGAGGTTGCTGAGTCATGCCGACGTCACTCCGCCCGCCTCTCGGGTCACGTGCACAGGGCAGAGCGGAAGTTGGTATAAAACTCAGAACAACTCCTCACAGGCGGATTTGTGTTCCGAGCTCAACCTCGCCGTGGCTCCATCGCAGAGCTGTTCCGTCAACAAGCCTCACCCCCCCCCGCCCCCCCCCCCGGACACTTGTCGCGTATTTCTCTTTCTCTTTCTGGCTTGCAGCCATCCCATGCTAAGCTAAGCACACATTAGCAAGTGATGAGCGAGGGGGGGCCTGCTTCCTCCGGCTGTTCACCGAAGCTAAGCCGCACCGAGAGGCGCTGAGTCCCCGGGGCGGCGCGTCACGTCACGTCACGGGTTCCCGCTAGCGATCTAAACAAAAGCAGCTTAGCAACCGTTAGTCGGGAAACTTCGGTTTACGCCCCTCCGGACGGTCCGCGCCATGGGGCTGCTGTCCGAGGGCTCTCCGATGACCTGGGAGGAAGCGAGGAAGTACGCCGACCATGTGAGGGAGCACGGCGTCATCCAGTTCCTCAACATCTACAACAGGCTGAAGGACCGCCAGAAGGACGTGCTGAAATGGGGCGATGAGGTAGGAAAGGGGGGGGGGGTCGGTCCCGAACTTTGTTTTTATTCTGATTGGGGGGGGGGGTATTCCTGTAAGATGTTTGTTTTTAAAGCATGTTTGCCTCTTAAAGCATCCACTGACCTTCTGCTGCACATATAAATAAATAGTAGTGCAACATTTCTCTAAACTTGATCAGTTAACAGTTGTTTAATTAAACCCTAAATCTGTATATATATATATATACTCCATTATATCAGTACTATCTAATAATGCTGATATTACCAGCACAGAAAACACAGTTTGGGTTTCAAGTCTTTGCACACCACCATTCCACAAATCTTCCCGAGTGCCACAGCGTGAGCAAATAGTTCTCATTTCCAACATGGAATGCTGTTGTTATAGATTAATCCCCCCTTCAGACAGGATTAGTGCGCAGCAGAGTCACAGTCAAGGAAACATAGCTGATAAAAAAAAAAAAAATGGAGCTGATGTGGCGATGCTTCGGGCTGATCTTGAAAATGTTTTCTGCCTGGGATTGGAAGCGACTGTTCTGGAGGAAGAGAACTTTAAGGAGGCGCCGGCGCTAACATCAGAGCTTGTTTCTGCTCCGTCTTTAGGTCGAGTATATGCTGGTGGAATTGGACGACGACAATGAAAAGGTTCGACTTGTCCTAAACGCTGATTATGTTTTGGAAACTCTCCAAGAACAGGGGGAAAAGACAAACCCCAAGTAAGTCTCCAGCGTCCTTCATCTTATTATGGAGTCTTGTATTAATATATTAGAAGATCTCAAATGAATCACAAAGGTGGGTGTACCGGCCGCGTGAACTCGGGTTCGGTGAGTGCGTTTCAGCCGAAGGTGCTCGCAGGCCTGTTTTTGGAAGAGCTGCACGCGCTGAAACGTTTGTGGTTGCCCCCGGCGTCACGTGAGAAATGTTTTGTTGCGCAGAATCTTAACCACACTGGTGATTTCCATGCTGTGCAGCGCCTGCCTTATTTGCCCGACACTGAATTTGCATGCTGCCGGATGAAAACTTGTCGGTTCAACGGACCACGTGATCGCGTCATGTCATTCACATGCTCACAGCTCTAACCAGTCTGATCTCTTTGCTCATCCTCCTCATATTATCTCATCTTGTTTCAGGTGAGTATAATCGGTGATGCGTAAAAAAAAAAAAAATCTTCTCAATTCTAAACTGGAGTTTATTTTCTTATCGGTGCATCTTCCTGCATTGAAATCAGCATAGATGATTCTGCATGGATGCTAGTCAATAGCACCGCTTGGGATGAAGGTGTGGCCAACTATGCTGAAATATTTTACAAACAAAATGAAAAAAATACCTCGTGTTTCCACTTGGTGATGGAGGAAAAAGTAACAGTCGAGCAAGTGTTGATATTTAGTTTCCACCCAACTCGGAGACGAAGAAATGAATAACAAACAGTTGAGTTTTTTTATTGTTGAGGATTTTACGCCGGGCGCTGAAACCCGGGTTCTCTTGGCTGAGGTGCACTGGAGTCGAGATGCGGTGTCGCATCTCAGTCGTCCTCAAACTCGACGACGACACCAGAGGTGAGCATTGCAGTCGCTGGCCGGGGCAGGTCGTGTCGCTGTGACATGCGATGCAGGGAGATTCCGTTACCTCGGGATCCTCTGTCGCTGCGCCTGATCTCTGAAGACGGGCGCAAACGGGGGAGCGCTGCAGGTGTGGCCGAGCTAATGCAGAAGGGCGGATTGCAAACGCGCCTTTAGCTTCGGTCGCTGATGTGTTGAGGTCTGTTTAGTACAGCGGGCGCTTTGGCCCCTGTTCCTGCTGCTCCTCTGCGTGCTGCATCGGTCGCCCGTCTGTGTGTTTATAGGTGTTTAAACTCGGTTCCTGACATGCTGTGTGCGTTATGGAATCCTCTCGGGTCAAGCGTCTTAAAACTGGAAGCATCAGAGCTCAGTGTGAAGTGCGTTTCTGCATAAAAATAAGCTCTTAATGGATTCTATTTTTATTTTTTGCTGTTGCAAAATGTCCCTGATAATGGAGGCGCTGTAATATTGTTTGCAAGTGTTATGTTTGCTATGTTTGTTATGCAGATCCAACTTCACTCGGGGGGTGGGGATAGTAGAACCATTGCAATCCTCATTGTTGCCCCTCTGCTGCACACACTAAATGGCTCTCTCTGCAGTGCAAATACGTTGCATTCGTTTGCCTTGCAAAAATTATGGCTGACAAAAGATAAGGGGGGGCGTGGTCAGTTTATTGAATGAGAAAGGTTATCTCGATACTGAAATACGGTGTTTTCTTTTCTTGGCCTTCCGCCGCGCTGATCTGTAAAGGCAAGCATTTTCACAACGTTTTTTTTTTTTTTGCTTGTTTGTTCGCAGCCACCCAACACTTTGGAGACCAGAGTATGCCGGTTATATGATTGAAGGAACTCCAGGCCAGCCGTACGGCGGGACAATGTCTGAGTTCAACACTGTGGAGGCTAACATGGGGAAGAGAAGACAAGAAGCGTCGTCTGTCCTGAACCAGGCTGAAACTCTTTGCACCATCACCTCATTTCCAAGGTACTTCTGGTTTATTGAGGTATTTTCATCAACTTCATATACTTCAATTGTTCTCCTGCTATGACATTGTTTTTTATTTTCTTTCTTTCCTCATTGCAAAATGAGATCTTTTGTAATTCTTAAATAAAAAAATTCTGAAAAGTTGTTTTGTGATGTGATTAAATATTTAATTGAGGAAAGAATAATCAGGATTTCTCTTTTTTTTCTTCTTCTTCTCAGTGCTGGTTATTTGCAGCCCTGTTGTAGTTTTTATACTTTTTGTTTTTTTTTGTTCAGGTTAGGTTGCCCAGGTTTCAGTAAACCAGAGTACCGACCAAACCCTGTTGAAAAGGGGGTGACAAAGTCCTTGTTCTATCCAGACGAAGCCATCGCCCGCCACCCGAGATTCAGGTGCGTTGCATGAAAATAATACAAAGTGTTGCATTATTGGCTTTGATCACAATGAGATATTAAATACACAATAAAATAAATTAAGCGTTCAAAATAATGCATTTAAATTTGACTTTGTGACCATTTTAAAGAGTAGAGGGGGGCGTCGACTTGCGGCCTGTGTGATTTGTGACTTTTACGATCACACACGTCTGTTGTTTTGTCTGTTTGCGAGGTGTTTTTACGACATACCGGGAAGCGGGAGAGCGAATCGAGTGTGTGACAGTTTCTGCGGTCTCACCCACGATGTCTACCGAGAGAAAATCAGCTCTTTCTACGCTGATATTTTCCCTATCATGACGCAGCATAATATTATTTACGGTGATTTAACATGGGGCGACTTACGATCGACTCGGCATACGAAAAAACCCTCGGAACCAATCGTATGTCGACGACCCCCCGCAAACAGCTCTCAGCTAAAGAGATTTTGAAAAGCCTTTTCCTTTCGTTGCTTATCTTTTCTGTGATTACGCACTAATTTGTTTCTGGTGTACGTACGCTGCTTGTGTGCTAATCTTCTCTTTCAGCACCCTAACCAGAAGCATACGCCACAGAAGAGGAGAGAAAGTAGCAATTAATGTACCAAGTAAGTCTTTCAAATAAAACTTGTAAATTTCAAAATTACTTTCCACAAATCATTTATTTGAGCATTTGACTAATGAAGTAATTATGTCGACGTTCCTCTTCGTGTCTCAGTCTTCAAAGACAAGATGACTCCGTCTCCATTTGTGGAGACGTTTCCCGAGGATGACGGTGAGGCGGCGAGGGCGGCTCTCCCCGATCACATCTACATGGACGCCATGGGCTTCGGAATGGGCATCTGCTGTCTTCAGGTACTGGACAAACTGCGCGAGCAGCAGAGCGCAGCCCTCTGTGTTTAACGGTGCCGCTCGTCGTCAATAAATGATTTATAAGTGCACATCGGACTCTTTATCGCGTCTTTGCAGGTGACATTCCAAGCTTGTAGCATCAACGAGGCACGCTACCTTTATGACCAGCTAGCGCCGGTCTGCCCAATGGTGGTAAGGAGATAAGCGTGCTTCCTGTCATTCATTCAAACCATGACCTGTTTTCTGGAGCCTGGCTATTCTATCAATAATCTAATCATTGAATCGAATATTGTTCAACTTACTAGGCAGAGTTGGGCAGTAATGTAAAAAATAAACTGTAGAGTGAAACAAATGACAAATCAGGGTAAGAATAAATGAAATGAATTTGATATATATATATATACCGGTACTGCTTTAGTGATTGTAGATGCCTGTGTAAATGCTGTGGTGGGTGTTTGCAGATGGCACTGAGCGCAGCCTCCCCCTTCTACAGAGGCTTTGTGTCGGATACCGATTGTCGTTGGGGGATCATCTCTGCCTCGGTGGATGACAGGACTCCGGAGGAGCGGGGACTCGAGGTGAGCAGGCGGAGCCGGGAGGCCTCAGGTCGACACAAATATGTATTATTATTTTTAACTGCTGTCATTGTGCGTGTTTCCTGAGTCTGTCTGTCATCAGTGAAACAGAACTGGTTCCCAAACAAAGCCCTAATTTATTGAGACGTAAAACTCCCAACAGCTAATAGCTAGGACGCTATAACGTATTCTCTAACTTGTCTACACGTGTTTTGTAGATGTGAACAGGATGCAGATCAGGTTTTTGTTTTGCGCTGAACCCACGTAACCTGCACACAAAGAATAGAAACGGCACAACCGTTTAACATAGTTCATTTTATGTGACAGATTATTCTTTCACTGAGGGAGAATGGATCTAAAAGAAGGGTGTCTGGATTTGTATTAAATGTGGATCTGTTTGACGCCGTCAGCATCTTGCTCTCGCTCAACCTTGATCACATTTTCTTAGATTTTTATTCCTCGTCTTGCAGCTGCTGTTTGCTAACTTTGACGCCACTACAAAACGGAGAAAGATTAGTTTAATTTTACTAATTTCTCCCGGAGACTTTACACAAACAAAAAGAAGCATCTCTTTATATTAATATCTGTTCTCCCAGTTTTTAGACTGTCAATTTTTCCTTTGCAGCCATTGAAAAACAGCAAGTACAGGATCTACAAGTCGAGATACGACTCCATTGACAGCTACTTGTCTCACTGCGGTGAGAAGTACAACGACATTGATCTGACGAAAGACGAAAAGATCTACAAGCAGCTGCTTGATGCAGGTATTCATTTGAAAACCGAGAAGTGCGCGTGTGTATGAAATACAACTTTAGAAGACGTTTGACTCTCGATGCTCGTGGAGCTGAGAATAAGCAATAATTAATTTTCTTTTTTATCTGTAGGAATCGACAAACTCTTGGCCCAACACATAGCACACCTGTTCATCCGAGACCCGCTCTCCATCTTTAAGGAGAAAATAAACTTGGATGATGAAAATGAGTCTGACCACTTTGAGGTTGGCTTTTCTTCAGCCTTTGAGTAATGATTTTTAGATCAAAGCCAGCCGTGCGTAAAAACACAACCACGGGCTTTGTGTTTATTGAAACTCGCGTTCTTGCAGAATCTGCAGTCGACCAACTGGCAGACCATGAGGTTCAAACCCCCGCCGCCGAACTCTGACATCGGCTGGAGAGTTGAGTTCCGTCCTATGGAGGTAGTGGCTGCACCATCCCTTAACTTGGAGTTCAGTTTGTTCTCATTGAGTCCGTGGCACATGAGATACAGAAATGCCTTGGGGGCAGTGAGTGGAGTTTTATTCTTGAGTATTTTTGTATTTCTTTCTTCCCTCAGGTGCAGCTCACGGACTTTGAAAACGCCGCGTACGTGGTCTTCATTGTCCTGCTTACCAGGGTGATCTTATCCTATAAACTGGACTTCCTGATCCCTTTGTCAAAGGTCAAAATCAGTCTCTTAGCCGACTTTCAAGGGTTTATGGAAGCTAGACGTCTGACGCAGTTGTCTTTTGTTTTAGGTCGATGAGAACATGAAGGTAGCACAGAAGAGAAACGCTGTTCAGGAGGGCATGTTTTACTTCAGAAAGGACATCTTTACAGGTGGGGGAGAGAAGGGAGTTCATGTCGAGACGGAATCACTCTGAAATTATTAGCTGATGCGTCTGTGCTGTCGACCAATAGGATGCAACCCGGTCCTTGATGGCGCTGCTTCTGCTTCGAATGGCATGGAGACTGATGGCGATAACGAGGAGTACACGCTGATGAGCATCGACACCATCATCAATGGAAAGGTGATTATTGGATCGGTAGCCTGTGATATTTTTCCCACGCTAAAGTTAAGATTATTAGTTTTGAGGTTAGCGGCCTCTGAGATAATAATACGGCAGCAGACTCTTCTTACTTTAATCCATGTTGAAGTCGCCGCTGCTTTCTTTGTCACCAGGAGGGAGTGTTCCAGGGGCTCATGCCGATAATTAACTGCTATCTGGAAAACATGGAAGTTGACGTGGACACCAGGTGTGCCATTTTGAATTATCTGAAGCTCATCAAGAAGCGTGCCTCAGGTAAGCGTGCGTCACAATTTATGTTCTCATAAGCAAAAAGCAGATTTGCACTTTAATTACTTCTGGTTATTTGCACCGGATTTTCCAGAGTGTAAGTCGCAGGACCAGCCAAACTATGAAAAAAGGCATCAGTACATGTCTCTCACCCATCTGTACATTATGTACAGTACTTAATATGTACAGTATGTTCATATCACCTGAATCAACCTGTGTAGTATTTATATTCCGAGTGCCATTGACGTCTAAAGAAGTTTTTTGAAGCCCAAACATTCATTGCCAACCCTGACATTGAAATCTGTCTCTCTTTAACGGCCAATAACTCCAGAACTTTCTTTATAATGAAAGAAGAGACTTTAATCTTTCATTTGGTAGGTTCGTAGTCGTAGTAAAGAATATCCGTGGGCCTTGGAAAATCAGGAAAAATATGCAAAAACTGGGGCACTCGGCACATAGCTGAGCTGAAAATGGCTGGCACTCAATGAGTTAATCTATGTATATTCTAATTGAATCTGTATATTTATCTACACATTCTGTGTATTTTGTCTATGTCCATCTATACGTCATGTCTAGCTTTATAGAATGTTCCTAGCACTAAATCTGTGTACATATCAAGCCTAAATCTTTTGCACATTTCTGTAGTAATTGCACGTTGTGGTCAGACGCTAAACTGCATTTCGTTACCTTGTACTTGTACTTGTACATGTGTAATGACGATAAACTTGAACCTGACCTGAGCAAGCAGACGTCTGAGTTTGAACTGTTAATTCTGTCGGTCTGAAACAGGCGAACTCATGACCATGGCCAAGTGGATGAGGGAATTTGTTGCAAGTCACCCGCAGTACAAGCAGGACAGCGTCGTCACTGACAAGATCACTTACGACCTGTTCAAGAAGTGTGACCGGATCGCCAAAGGTCAAGAGGACTGTCCCGAGCTCATTGTCAACCAGCTCAACAGATCCAAATGAGAATGCACAAACTCGCATGTTAAAAGACTCGCGATGTGACACAGAGTGAACGTGGTCCAATTTTTAAGAAAATGCTAAAACGCATGTGTGTGTGTTGCAACAAACACACTTGCATCAAATGTATGTAAATATACTGTATCAGATTTTTATTACAAAATTATTTTAATAGGGTTAAGACATAAA
Source organism: Brachionichthys hirsutus (assembly GCF_040956055.1). Taxonomy (NCBI): domain Eukaryota; kingdom Metazoa; phylum Chordata; class Actinopteri; order Lophiiformes; family Brachionichthyidae; genus Brachionichthys; species Brachionichthys hirsutus. The sequence goes on from NW_027180476.1 coordinate 9,012, forward strand.
GAAGGTAATGTAATGGAAATCAAATGTGTATTTATTTTTGTCTTGAAATTAAGCATGTCCGTGTGAGAATGTAAATGTAGCCGACTTGCTTTTAATCTTGTGTTGTGTAAATACTGTGCTGCTCTTTAAATGATTAATATGGGGGTTTCTGGTTGGTTTGTTTGTTTTTTTGGGGGGGGGGGGGGGGTAGATCTAAGTTTTCTCATGCTTTTGGGAGCCCATGTGCTTTGTTCTACTGGCTATATAATGGAAGCTGAATATTAGCGTAGCACTGAGTGGGGAGATGGAGAACAGTGTTTTTATACGGTGTGATGCTTCTTTGCAATGTCGGCTTTCTTTCAACTGATTTTTACGTTTATGAATTTAAGGTATTTAATCAAAGTGACATGGGAATGGATTTAATTTTCGGATATTATTTGACTAAAAGCATCAAAACAAGTCCTGAAGTTATTCCGAATTGATTTCACTCGCCGCATCATCTCTACAATCCTGACTGTTCGGTTAATTATCAGGAAATATGAATGTTATAAATCGGTCAGATCTGGTACGTACTGTGATAAAGTACATATGATAGGCTGAGATGTTGAAATATAAAAGTGCCTTTTAGAAATGTAATAAAGAACATCTTGCAGGCTAGCGGCTCTGGGCCTGTACTTGAGTACGAAGGTGCTTCAGACTAAATCATATTCAAGACCAACCGAACGCACTGATGTCAATAGTTGTCTCAGACACATTCACAATTATATGGCTGATGTACAAACATGAAGCTGAATAAAATAAACGTTTAGCTGAGGTGAATGGAATTTTTTTTTTTTTATTATCGGCAACGGCCGAGTTATTTAGTTTAATACCAAAATGTCATCCAATGTTGCCAGAAGAGCAAGGAGTGTATGTCGATGCCTGCACCTGCTTTCATGCAGCTTGTTTAAATATGCGAGTCTCACCTGCAGGTCCAACATGGCCAAAGCAATGATTTAAAGAACACGTTCTGGTACTCCTGAAATCGTGACAATTAAAAAAAGTGTTGTAGAAAATGTAAAAAAAAAAAAAAAACAAGTTTTGTTAAATGTCCAACAGGCAGTGCCCGTTTAATTTTCATCCACTAGATGGTGGTATTCCATAATTAATCTGCAATGACAGGAACACTGCCTCATTGTGATTACTAGACTACCCCATTATGTAGTACTACTGTATACTACATAATGCATATACTGTACTACAAAATAAATGACAAATAATGATGGGGCTCATGGCAGGAAGATTCCAGGAACAGCCATACTTTATATCCACTTTATCCTTGCAGGGTTGTGGGGTCCCTGGAAACAGTTAATCGCGGGGGGGGGGGGCACACATGGAGTCGCAACTACACGTGAATTAATGAGACGTTTAGGGTCACAAATTCACCTGTGCTGCATGTTTTTTGTGTTTTCTTGTGTAAGAAACAAATGAGCAATAAAAATAAAATATGCCATCTAGAATATAAACCCATTTGTGCATGTTTTTGGACCAGTTTTTGGGGAAAGCTCAGAAAAGAGGAGCTTTGGAATGCCCATGCCAAGAATTGGTGAAATTTGACCATTTATCAAATGGACTGATTACTTGTATTTATTTATTTTATAGTAAATTGAACCTATTGTTTATTGATGTGGCATTGCGTTCAATTGACAATTGTATACCAGTCTGATCGTGTACTGCAGTATCTTTGATTATAACTCGAGTCTTTCAAACTTAAAGAGCAAGTATAGAAATTGGTCTCTGGTCTCGTCTGTTTAATTTTATTACTGGTGTGCAGCCCAGAGATTGTTCCCTATAGTTTTCCATAACTTATGCATTGGTTCACAAATGGTTAAATGTTTTATGTGCCACAATATTGGAGGCACAATTTCTAGCCTGAAAAATAAATATGCACCCACACAAACATCTGCCCAACCTCTGGAGGTTGAGACAAACGTTGCTTACTTTGACGAGTCTGTGAGAGTTTGCTCTATTTTTGGACATTTCTGAACCCGAACCCAAATCTCAGGTTCAGCCGGTTCACGATGGAATGTCCTCGGAGGTCTCACCGGCCGCGTTGCTGCTTGTCAGATTTCAGTGGAGTTGTAACACGCAGCGCTCCTCACGCACGCGGATCGGCCGCCGCGCACCGAGCATGTGTGCGCGTCCCTCCCACTTTTCTTTTTTTTTTACCCCATTGAGCGACACAAGCCTGCACGTTGAGCTCAGACCGCCTCGGCCCACACGCACCACTTCTCTCCCCGTGCGCGGCAGCTGGGTGGCTTCAAGGTAAGACGCACTACAAATGTTGCTTGCGCGCATGGCGTCTGCCCGGATGGTGGACGGGATGCTATATTATTATTATTATTATTATAAATTACAATATTCCTTCACGGGATTCTCCGTTTCTCGGTTATTTGATGATGTAAGTTAAGATCAGGCATCCACGCGGCGCATCCTGTGCGCGGATCGGGGTTGGCTGCTGTTTGAACACCGCTGGATACAGCGTGGGAAGCGCAGTTCGTCGTGCACGTGTAATCCCGGTGCAGACCTGCTCTCGGGTTTACACTAATCTGGTGCAAATGAGCGGCAGATTAAGAAGAGAGCAATATTCAATTCAATTCACCATTATGAATGATCACCAGCACACAAACAATAAATATAAGGTTACTTCAAGAAGACTTTTTAAAGTAGCCCATTTATTTCTATTTGCATGATTTATGTGGTAATTATGATGCAAGATGACTCGTGGTGAAGAAGAAGAGGAAGAAGACTGAGGCAGAGCAGCGGACAAAGTGGTGGAGACGAAAGAACGAAGAGTGTTGCGTGGCTTTCAAGGGGAAAAGGTGAGACAGGCTTTTTGTGTGGGCAAGAGAGGCTTCCTGGAGACTGGAATGCAACAAGCTAAGGTGATCAGGGAGACAGGTAGGAGAGGACTGGGTGTGTCTCCTGGGAGGAAAGGAGACGAGGAGACCTGGTGGTTGGAACCAGGAAATGCAGAAGTGTATACAGGAAAAGAGGTTGGGTAAGAAGAAGTGGGACATTGAGAGGACAGAAGAGAGTAGACAGGAGTACAGGGAGATGAGACGCAAGGCAAAGGTCAAACAGAGGGCAAATGATGCCAGGTTAGATAGTAAAGATGGCGAGAAAGGTCTGTACAAGCAGGCCAGACAGAGAGAGAGATGGGAAGGATGTTCAGCATGTTAGAGTGATGAAGGATATTTTCCTTCCTTTCCATGTTTGGAAATGGATATCTGTGTTGGAAGCCCATCTGTGGACAGGTGCTGCAAATTAGCTTCAGCTATAAGCGCTATAATGCAGGCATCAGATACTTGTGCTACATGTGTCTATGTTTTGTCTTTGTCCACATTCAAATAAACCAGAAATAAAATAAATAATGGCAAGGTGTTAACAGAGGCCAGTAGTGTGCGAGAAAGATGGAAGAAATATTAATGAAGGAGGAAAAATAGAGAGAACAAAGGATAGTAGAAGCACCTGTTGTGGACCAGGAAGTGTCAAAGATCAGCATGAGTGAAGTTAGAAAGGATGAAGAGGATGATCAGAGGAAGGTCGTTGGACCGGATGGAGGTGTGGAAGTGTCTAGGACAGGTGGCTGTAGAGTTTTTAACGGGGCTGTTTAATACAATCCTAGAGGGAAGACGATGCCAGAGGAATGGAGGAGAAGTTTACTGATGCCCATTTTCAAGAAGAAGGGGAGACAAACAGAGCTGTGGAAACTATCGGGGGATGGAGTTAATGGAAAAGGTAGTTGAGGCTAGACTACGGACAGAAGTCAGCATTTGTGAGCAGCAGTATTCGGCTTTATGCCGAGGAAGAGTACCAGAGACGCAATGTGTGGTGCTCATCAGCCGTAGAGGGTGCCATGCCCTGGGTGCAATGATACAACCACTGATTGGGTGCTCACTGGTTCCTTCTTTCAGAGGCTGGATTGTTGACAGAAATAGTTCTTACATAAGCAGCCCCACAGCAAGACGGCCCTGGATCCCACCACCCAAAACGCAGCAGGGGTGGATTAGTGACTCTGATTCGCCTCGTCTCGTTTGTTAACAGCGCCACCGTCTCTCAGTACAGACTCGCCGACATGCTCTCCTGATTACGCCCTTCCAGATTAATATGTTTTGCTGCTGCCGAGGAGCGGCGTCCACATCGCAGTCTAAAGTCCGAAACATTTCTTATGCTGTACCTGCACAGGGCAAACTCGGCAATATGATGCAATGCTGTGCTTCCAGTACAAGGTTCCTGCCACATAAAAGGGGATTGAGCTCATTTTCACTTTGCTCTTTATTCTCAGGTGACAAATGGAGACCATCAATCATAACCTGAACACTTACTTTGACTCATTTGGTCCCAGAGGTAAGAAAGGTTATATTTTCATCTTTAGATTTAGATTTTTATTGTGTGTTTTTTTTTTTTTTACACTTCTTTTAAAGTTAGTCGCTTCCAAAATGTTGCATCGAAGAAGATTAACGTCACCTTAAAACATTGACCCAAGCTTCAAAATTAGATGCTGTACTTGAATGCATGGACTTGCACAAGAATTCTTTTTTGGGGATTGTTCCCCTTCTGCTAACCTCTCTAGGTGCTGAGCAGAGATTCCCCAGCGAGGGCTCGCTGGCGCTGATTTTCACTGGCAGCGAGCCCTCCTTATCGGCCTCCCCGTGGTCGACAGGAGTGATAAAAACTGTCCTCTGTATCCACATGTTTCAGACAAGCGGGTGCAGGGATGGCTGCTGCTCGACAACTACCCGCCGACCTTTGCACTCACCATCGTGTACCTTCTGCTTGTGTGGATGGGGCCCAAGTACATGAAGCACAGGCAGCCGTGCTCCTGCAGACGTGTCATGGGAGTCTACAATTTGGGCCTCACACTCTTGTCCTTCTACATGTTCTTCGAGGTAAACATTTGTGCACACAGTCCTCACTGTTTCGGCGCTAATTGCATCGCTAACAATTACAATGACACATTCATTGTGATTGTCTTGTCAGCTATTGGTCCATCAGCTCCACAGCTAAATGGCATAAGAGGGGCTATTGCTAGAGGCAGAACATGCAGCATACAGCGGCACTTATTCCAGTGTTTTTGGAGCTACATTTGAAGTCTGGGACCAAAAATATTTTTAGCTGTAAAAAAAAAAAACTTTTGTCTTTAAATCATATTTGCCTTCTGTAGAGTTTTCATGCTTTCTATTGCTTAATTATCTGTTTAATGGTTGCATTGTGTAACACACATAGTCACTGGTTACACCAGCTGCTTAATCTCATTACCGGTACTTTTTATTTATATTAAACAAAGATCCAAATTCCAACAGGAAACGTGACATCAAAAAAAAAAAACAGCGTCATGTGAGTGTGAGTGTGTGTGTGCGCAATAATTATAATTTACCTACATAGCAACATTCAAATAATACAAGATGTGTGTGAAAGTTTGTCTGTTCATTTAAAGTTAATACTGTGTTGACTTTAATGGCTGAAGCTTTGCGGGTTTGTGCTAAGCTGTGCTACATGGCTCCAGCTAAATACTTGTAACCGTGGGGACGTGCATCAGTAATGGGTAAAAACAGGATTGTGTTTTTTCTTGAAAGTAAATTCCAGTCAGAAAAGTAAGCTTAGCTGAGCATAAATTGTGAAAGCAGGATGGGACTGCCAGCCCAGCTCCATCCAGACAAAACGCTCTACTTGCACTTCCACTAGAGAAATAATCGTTTCACATACTTTGTCTTCCTAAACTCGCTCTGCTACATTAATCTAGCTGTGACTTCATATTTTTCATCTAATCTTGTCCCAGAATATGGAGCATCCCAGTAAAGTCGTGTGCATTTTAACGCTAAGACAAGGGCCTGTGCCTCTGGCGTCCTTCTCTGGGAGCTGACATGAGAGACAACGCTACATCGTGTAGTAAAAGGAGAACGCCTGGACATCCGGCAGCCATGACAGACCTAATCTGCCCCTTGGTGTTTGTCAGGAAGCTGATTTTCATAAACAGCTGACTGTAAAAGTGTAATAACTAAGAGACGCCATTGTAAAACAAAGCGTGGCAGCGTTTGTTTAAATTGGACGAGTCAAGCCCAGCGACTGCATCTGTTATATTGTTTGTGTGCACATGTCAAGTATCTATACTTTCCTCCCCATCCATGATAGCTTCTCTGGTATTTTTGCAGTGGCTGCAAGATTCGCTCCAGGCAGTCCCAAAGGAACAGCACCTGATTTGAATCAAAGTAGGGCAGGGCACAGAAATCCATTTCAAAATGAGTATGAATAAAATTGGTTGTGATTAATGTATAGGATTTCCAATGCTCCCGTAGATGTGGAGTTAGAGGAGGGTAATGTCTTTAAAATTGTAGAATTGGTAAAAAAAAAAGTTATTAGGGGCTTGAACAATAATTTAAAAATGTGGATGTTGGAGGGGGATTCTTGGCTCTGAGATGAAGGCTTCTTTTAATTTTCTGAATCAGCATTAAGCCACACATCCACGTATTTGTTTGTTTATGTGTTTAAAAAGGATACCCATTAGTTGCTACGCAAGTAACAACTAGTATTCCTGGGATCCATGACTAAACTAGTGCATACATCATTTTAATACATGCATAGAAAGGGAAAAAAAAAAACAAATAAAAATAAAATAAAAACTATATCGTATATTTGTTAACATTTCTTTTTAAAGCAAACTGATTTCAGATATGTTTACTTGAAACTGAGCATTCGTTTAGAAACCAGGAGCACGGCTGTCTGATGTCGTCGGAGGTGAAGATACTGATACTCTTCAGTATTCCAAGTATTATTCTATTTTATTTGTCTGTCATGCCATCCATTATATCTCATAGCACAGTTTTGCTTTCTGTGATACCCAGATTGTTGTCTGGATTCAAGTTTTTGGCCACATGTCCATTCATCTTTCATCTCGACTGCTCTTTCTTCAGCTCATTACGACTGCACGGAACGGTGGCTACGACATGTACTGCCAGAACACTCACAGTTCACCCGAGGCGGACACCAAGGTGGGTTGGAATTACGCCGTGCAACCTTTTTATGGATATTGCAGTTGTAGTTTTATTTGATCACATCTTGATTACATTACAAAGTTCAAGATTCCCTGTGATTGTTATTTGCTACAATAAACCATACAGTAAATGTACAGTAAACCATACACTAGATGGTAAATTCTGGAAACATCTCACAGGTTGTGCCTTCTGTCATTTTTCATTATATAACAAACACCCATTGTATTTTTCAGATCATGAATGTCCTGTGGTGGTACTACTTCTCGAAGGTCATCGAGCTAATGGACACCGTTTTCTTCGTACTGCGAAAGAATAATCACCAGATTACTTTCCTTCACGTCTTCCACCATGCCAGCATGCTGAATATCTGGTGGTTCGCCATGAACTGGATACCCTGTGGTCACTGTGAGTGTTTTTGACACAACTGTACCCTCCAGTGACCCAAATCTTTCCAGTTACAAGTTTGGCCTCGGGGCGAGCTAAATAATTCAGGCGCCCTGCTGTTGAACCCAGTAAGTCTGTTTTCCTCACAGTGCCTTAAAGGGCACCAAGTCACACGTGTTGACCTGGACGCTGGTGCACTATGGAGCTTACTCTTTGTTCTTTTCCATTAAAGTTGAATGAAAACATCACAACAATCGGCAGTAATGCACCTGTCTTGTTAATAATTACGTGGCATTTATTACGGACTCAAAATATAAGAGGCCGGATCCATAAATATGTTATATTTACGGATATATTTTTTCTGTGGTGACTCTCCTAAGACGAGCAGATTAAGACATTGTTTGCCGGGAGCTGCTTGCAGATGAATACGTTTGAGTCTCTCTTCTGTGTCTCCTCAGCGTACTTGGGTGCATCCCTAAACAGCTTCATCCATGTCCTCATGTATTCTTATTATGGCCTCTCAGTCGTCCCGGCCGTTCGGCCGTACCTTTGGTGGAAGAAGTACATCACGCAGTTACAGCTGGTGGGTCCATCCTACAGTTTATTTATTCACAGCGATGGAAGAGCTGCCCTCAAGGCCAACACCAACGCATTCACTTTGTCCCAGATGATATGTGTATAATGTCACCAACTGTGCAACAGTATATTTCAATGTTTACCCTCGCCGAAGGGGAGGCGAGGGTATTGCAATTGGGTCCGTTTGTTTGCATGTTTGTCTGTTTGCTTGTCTGTCCGAGCGCATAACTCAAAAACTAGGAACCCAATCGACTTGAAAATTTTACACAAGCAAGGTTCTGTCCGTGGCTCGGTCCTCCCCGAGAATGGCGTTGATCCAGATCTGGATCCAGATTCTAGAATTATTTTTACATCTGGAATTGTGCCTCTGCTGTAAACTGCCACTTTAAGAGGGAGGGACACGAATGGCATGATGGGAAAAAGAGTCCAGAAGGAGTCTTGTAGTACGTTCCGGAGCAGCAAGCTAGAGCAGGTTTGGCCCCTCTGATCCGGAAGCCCTGTTTACTGTCTCACAAGATCGAATAGTCTTTTGGAGGCGAGGGTCTGCAATCTCTGATTGTCGTTTTCTAGTTTGTGATGTTATACACGTGAAAATGAACAAAGTGCAGCTTTATACTTCGTTGTATGTTTGAAAAACTGAAAGCAAATATTTGTCAGGCTGCTTTGAGAGGCAGTGTATGACAGAATTCCCAGTTTGAGTATGGCGCAAGGAAAATGCACAAAACATTGCATTTTTGTGACTTTCCTGTTTAGGTATTGAAGTTAAATGTTGTACTTTATAATCAAAATTACGATATATGATACGTTTCATACGTTGTTATAAAATGAACTAGAAAGAAAATCAGAGATTGCAGACCCTCACCTCCTTTGGAGCTAGAGACTTCAAATTTGGTGTGCACACTCATAGTTCATTCTAGTTTCATATATGTTATAGTTGTAGTTGTATCTTTTCCCGGTCCGGAGCAGCAAGCTAGAGCAGGTTTGGCCCCTCTGATCCGGAAGCCCTGTTTACTGTCTCACAAGATCGAATATTCTATTGGAGGCGAGGGTCTGCAATCTCTGATTGTCTCTGGATCGATATGATGCTTGTCTGCCCTCCAGGGTCACCGTCTCACACTAACTGTTGGACTCCATGTTTCCTCCACAGACCCAGTTTTTTGTAACTGCATCCCAAACGATGCTCGCTATCATTTGGCCGTGTGGCTTCCCCATGGGATGGCTGTACTTCCAAATAAGTTACATGATTGTGCTCAGCATCCTTTTCACAAACTTCTACATTCAGGTCAGTCATTTTTAAACATTTAAACTGCTGATTATTCGGTTGAAATGATATTTTCGTATGGTGATATTTTCTCAACATTTAATTGATCCATCTCTGTATCCCAAATCTGTTACGTCTTTAAAAACACAGAGTGAAATGTTATGAGCGCCACATCTACAGTCCTGCAGCTCTAAATACCCCCCCCCCCCCCGAAAAAAACTACATTGTCCAACTATTTTAGAATATTATGAGGCGTTTATTATTTGTTTCGTATCTGTGACCTCTCGTTAACATCGGGAATATAAAACCTTCCGTCACATTCCCATTGTTTGCACTATAAAACATAGAAATGTTCTTTCATTAATTAGTTTTTTTTTAATATAGAATTTCCATGTGTCTCTCTGCCCCTCTTTATCTTAAGACTTACACGAAGAAAAGCAACTCTCTGAAGAACGGTTCCCCTGCATCAGCAAATGGACATGCCAACGTGATGCCACCAACGGAGCGTCCCGCACCCAAGAAGCTGAGGGTGGATTGACCTTTTAGACACTTGCCATCTAATTGTCCCTTTAGCTAATGCTGCTGGGTGGAACATGTTTCTTATTATCTCAAACAGCCCTGCACTGAGTTAAAAATAAATAAATAAATAAGCCATAGTCACAGGTATGCAGCGACTTCCTGTTTTCACAAAAACAATCCTGCACTGAAGCGTTCAGTTGATGTACTGTAGATAAAGGAATAGAGCAGCAACATTGCACAATATTGTCCCCTCTATGCAAAACCCTCCTTAAAAGCTGAGACGTCCTGTCCTGTCCTGCTGCCAGCAATCCAGCACATTTACGGTGCTTTACACACACAGAGGGTCCAAAGATGAAGCTCCACGGAGTGTGTTGGCACACTTTCTTCACACTCTGACACCTCAGCAACTTGCGGGCCTACTGAACTACTTTACTGCAGTCTTTAAAGTATAACTAGAGCATCTCGTGACTTGCATTACCTTAACTTTTGTCTGCGCTGTGACATAATGGTACATTCAGCCCTGTGAAGCATTCCAATAGCAAAACGGCTCCAGTAAAAGCATCAAGAACTTGAATTCATTGACACCGATTAACTTCTGATGTGCAGCTACTGTTTGCTAGTATTAAGGTATCAGATAAGTATTATCACAAGTACTAAACATGTCATATCCAGATAACTTTCATGAAATAGGGGAGGGCTCTTCTTCTTCTTCTTTTGTCGGCGTGTCCCGTCAGGGGTCGCCACAGTAAATCAACCTTCTAGTCGATTGCATGTTTAATTCTGGCACCGTTTTACACCGGATGCCATTCCTGCCGCAGCCCTCTGCCTTTATCCGGGCTTGGGCCCGGCTCGAGGGAGACGCTGCCCGCGCTGCCTCTGAGGCTGCATTAAGCTCAGTGTTGACCTTGGAAGTAATATTTTGTTTGGTTCCAACGTTTACAACGTTTATCTTGTCACCAGACGGACAGACAAACTAAATAATTACAATCCCATAAGCTCCGCCTCACCTCGGCAGAGATAATCACTCAGCAATCACAAAAACCGAGACGTAAATAAAGCAGCCTATTTGTGCATATTCTGTCCACTGTTTATTTGAGGGAGAAAGTGCACAACAATTAAGAACAGCACAAACATTCATTGCTTCCAATAGGTGGGAAAGGTTGCTAATAATTTCAGCTCATAGCATATTATAATTTCTGAAATCATAACCTGTAACATGACATGCTTGTGTGTTGGACACACAAAGGATCATTATATTAACACCATCACCAAGATCAAGGTCATCCGGCTGCAGCACAGAATGAATGTTTGCTGTGCGATGATGTGCAGGATCTGCAGGATGCCTAGAGGGGCTGCTCAGAGAAAGCCGTGTAACTCTTCACTCGGGCAAAGTGGAAGGGCGGGTACATCCTGTCCAGGTCAAACGCCGTGACAACCGTTTCCCCGGTCTGCCTGAAAATATCATGATAATAGGACACTTTAAGTAAGTCAATCTTTTCCTTGACTATTGCTTATAATCATGTCTCTTACTTGTAAGTAATGTGGCAGGAGTGGTGGATCCACACAAGCTTATTGAAACAATGAACCCCACCAGAGGAGAGCTGCAGTCCCATATGGAAGGTGTGTTCAGCTTCCGGAGTTTGGTTCTGCCTGTAGAACCGATTCCTCGGGATTTCAGTCACTTTCTGTTAAAAATAAAACATAAATACCTGTTTGTTTGTTTTTTTTACTGTAGATGTGACATTTAATGTCAGGTGAGGGTCAACATAACCTGTTACATTAATAACCCAAACACAACACAGCCTGTTTGGATTGGCCGAGGACTTACAGCACAATAGGACAAAGAAAATACAACACATTAACAAAAGTTTATCAAAAAGAAAAAAATAAATGCAGGAAAAAAAGCTGTAATTTATTCTAAAGTTCTGCAGGAAAAAAATATTCAAATGTTGTGACATAACTAAGAAGAAGAACTAGTAGTACAATTATGGGAAAGTTAGTTAAAACTGACCAGTAATGTTAGAGGGGGTATTGTTAAATGATCATTTTACATCTCCTTTGATCACTTATTCTTCCCTAAAATCTTCCTCACCTCCTGCCTTTTCTTGCAAACAGCAAAGACTTTGGTTTGATTGTCTGTCTCCTGTGACAGACGGAAGTGACCGAACAGAGCGCAGTCCATTCTGTAAAAATTAGACAAAATCGCAATTACGAAAGGTGTGAATGACTCAATTTCTCTTGCAAACCTCCGTTCTCGCTGCGGAAATCAAAGGAATACCTGGAATTATGAGCATTCAAGCAGGGAACAATAGCCAGAGGGTCCTCGGGGGAGGTCATCATGATGACCTGGCCGTCGGGGAAGAACCGGAGGTACCTGTGACAAGTAGCTCAACCCTGAGCTGTGCCATCGCTACAACTCACAAACACAGAGAGTACAGTCAAACATTCACCTGTAGTACTCAACCTTGTGCCAAGGCCTGTAGAATTCATCCAGCGACTGCTCTCCTTGGCGAATGTATGTTGTCTTGCTGATATATACGCCTGTAAAAAAAATAGCATGAATGGAAAAATAAATATATGCTTCAGATATGCAAAGTAGTATTAATATGGCATAGTGCAGACATTTTCTCTGGATGGAAACAGGGCTGGGCTTTGATGTTACATTTCAGAGGCGGAAAATTCTACTGAATGGCTGCTTTGAGAAAAATTTAGTTCAGTACAATCAGTCCTGTCTGGTGTTTGGCCCAAAATTACACTTTGGCTCAACCCGGAAACGCAAATTGAGACAGTGGTTTTAGGGGTGATGTTGTTTTGTCATGTATTATAAACAAATTATAAAGGGTGTGTCTGATGAAACCAGACGCACGCATCGCTGCCGACCTCCTCGCACTGCAGTCGTCTCAAAATGCTCAAGATATTTTGCATTTATGACAGTTACATTCGGAAAGTTTGCAAACAATGACAGTTAACGTTCATATACTACGGCAAAGAATCCACCATTTGTAAATGAAGATGATTACCATCAAAACGGACACGTGGCCTTTGCAGAAACATCTCCCTCCAGGATTTGAAAGGTGGAAGCTTTGTGCAGTTCCGTCCCCACACTCTGACGCAGGCTGAATGCCAAAGTCCAGCGTCCCTGCAGGGAAATCAAATGAGCAAAGGCTGAAAACCGGAGCACATGCGATTGTTTTACTGAGTATTTATTGGGCAGCAGCGATGTGAGATTGCCAATTTCTTCCAACTGAAATCAGGCAATTTTAGAGGACAAATGTGAGAAAAGCAAGCTGCTCACGAGAACGCCGTCACAGATCTGATCTGTCGTGACAGAGGGGCTGACCTTGCACAAATGTAAAACCCACGGCAAACCAAAGAGAGCTGCTCCAGGGATGGCATGTCCAGACTGCTCGAGATAACCCAACGAAATATGTACATCAAGACCTCCCGCGGCAAGGCTGCAGTCAGAGAAAACAACAATAAATATAAATACAAGCCGACAATGACTGCAAACGTAATTCTGTTCTAATGAAACTCTTTGTACCTGAAATGTGCACCTCCGTGTTGTCCAACTCGGGAATGCAGATCTTTGGAAAGGAGCTTTCCAGCGTGAGCTCCTGCTCCAGGTAGGCGAGTAGATCTTCGATCTCACCGTCGCCATCATTATCCTCCATGCTGATAAAAAAAAACAAATGATGCCTTCAGGTTAAGACGTAAGAACGCCCTGTCTGTCTCACAGGCGGGAGGTTTGCCGCCAAAAGACACCAAACAATAATTACTTATTGCAGAGATGAAGAAGCTGCTTTTGCATTTTCACGAGGCAACCCAAAGTTCAGACAAGTTGCAATAGGCACGTTCACGTTTCTGTAACAAACCTCAGGCTGTCAATTATAAAATACGAAGCAGCTTACTAGCTTCCTCCATCTTGGTCTGCATCTGGAGGACGGCTGTAGTTGATTTTGGACTCAATGTCGGGCACAAGCTGCATAGCCATGCGGTAGAATTTGATTGCTGCAAGTAAAAAGTAACTCAACACATCAAGATACATTTGAATTCAAGTGTTTAAGTAATCTAATCACTTACCCCCCCCCCCCCATATACAGACATTATAATATACAGGTGGCCTTCAAATTTGAAGTAGTTATGAAAGCTGAACTGATGAAACATAATAAAATGTGATTTCCGCAACTGCATTTTTTTTTTTTCATTAATAGAAAAAGTATATTTTACGGCTCAGCTATCAATTCTTCCTTTAATTTAAAACAACCTGAAACATACCCTCATAGACCGCTCCATTCTGCTCTTCATCAACAGCTCTCAAGAAGAGCTCTGCTGCCTGCAGGAAGACAACATTCACAGCAAAGCAAGAATCACGCACGGCAATCTACAACCAATCTACAACGTTTCGCCGCTTACTTTCTCCTCTTGAGCAACTTCTTGTGTCTTCCTCCGACCTTGAGCTTGCAGCAGCCGGTATCTCGTTCCACTCGCTCCAGAGCTCACTTTGAGCTCTGACATCCACTGAGCTCTAAATACCTTTAGGTGAACCTGTAATTCAGTAGAAGTAATGTCTGCTGTCAAACAACAAGGCACACAAAATGAGGAATAACGGCGTCTTTCTTTCTCCTTCATTTGTGTACCGTCTAGCTGATATATGAACGTAGCCTTATATTCCCTGTTTGGCAGGGGCATGATTGATTGATGTGCAAAAAGGATTTATTACCTCAAAATTTGGGTCATCGGAGCCTTCCTCTTCATCCTCTATTGTACCCCCAATATCTGCCTTATCTTTAGCCTGTGGAAAAAGGAAGAAGTCAACTCTATTGAAAATCCAGAATCACTAACTGTTTTGCTTTTGAGCAAGTAAAAAAAAAAAGCGAATTATTTCATATGCCCTAATCCAACAAAAGAAATTAATAACATACATAAAATTAATAGGGAATATCAATAATTATTCATGATGATGCTCAGATTCTAAAAAAAGAAAAAGAAGTGGTAAGAAGTGGTACAAGAGGCAGAAAGTTCCAGATTAGGAGTTAAGAATAGAGACCTGATCCAGATTTAAAAGACTGAACAGACCTCCAGCATCTATTTCTCATTAAAAACCTGTTTAGATCTCAACTAGGGATCGACCGATAATCGGACGGGCCAATTATACAGGCCGATATTCAGCATTTTGACACATATCGGCCGATAAGAGATCAATGTAAAACTGTCTCCAGCATTGTCCCACCCACAACACCATCTGATTGGACACACGCAGAGCCATGGCACAGGTAAAACAGCCAATCAGCAGTGAAGCTGTACATGCAGGGCGCGAGTGAAGAAACTCCGGGCAGCACGTATATTGAAATGTATTAATAATTGATGTGACTCACGTTTCTGTGAAATGTTTTATCTAACTTTGTTTTATTAGGCCCGAGCGCCTATTCTAGGCGTAAGGGGCTATTGCTTTTGCAACGCAGAAGACAAGTTGACGAGCGTAGCGAGTCAACCCTCGACAAAGTTGACGAGCGCAGCTCGTCAACCCTCGGCATCCAACTTTGCCATGCTGTTGAGGACGACCAACACACTCACGCACACACACACCGACACTCAACAGCACACACACACACACCGACACTAAACAACACAAATGCACACACACAGAGATCCACAAACACGAGTTGACGAGCGCAGCGAGTCAACTCGTGTTTGTAACTGTCTTCCGATGGTTGACGAGCGCAGCGAGTCAACCATCGGGCGACCAACACACCCACGCCCACACCCACGACACTCAACAGCACACACACACACACCCCGACACTAAACAACACAGACACACAGACACACACACACACACACAAACACGAGTTGACGAGCGAAGCTCGTCAACTCGTGTTTGTGTGCCCCCACAGACGCGTAGCCCTCGTCGAGACCATTCCGAAAATGTATTTTGTGTAGAAATCGCACACTCAGAAAAAAAGTTATATTGTTTTTGCAAAAATTCTTTATTCTTTTTCTTTTTCTTCTTTGTTCTGCTGTTTAAACGGCAATTTGACCCCCTGAACGTGCTCGAAAACTCACCAAACTTTGAACCAAGCTCAGAACCGGCGAAAAATTAATTATTTTATGTGTTTCAAAATTGGGCATGAAAAAGTGGCGCGCTAGCGCCACCTACAAAAATCACAATGCATTGTGCCTATGGGGGGTCCGACGCCAACTTTGTCGGACAGCCACGAAATTCGGTACACACATGCGTCAAGTCAGGGCAAAAAAAAAAAAGTATTATGGCCACGCCCCCAGACACACAGGAAGGCGGCCATATTGGATATAATTTTAAAAACTGCTGAGTCAGCGTTTGCACACACACACACTCCAATCCAAACCAAATTTTAAACACTTATTGACCCTTCCTACCTGGACACTTTAAAAGGGAAACTTTGACAATCAGCCTTACAGCGCCCCCTAGAGAACGATAACAAAAATTGAATGGGAATTAAAAAAACACTTTGCCAGAAATGATTGAAACTTACCAGAAAAGTCCCTCATGTGGTCCCGATCAAAAAACACAATCGTAACCATGTTGTTTTTATGCTGTTGCCATGGCGATGGCAACCCCTCCTATGGGGAGGGGTCCGACGCCAACTTTGTCGGACAGCCACGAAATTCGGTACAGACATGCGTCATGTCAGGGCAAAAAAAAAATGTATTGTGGCCACGCCCCCAGACACACAGGAAGGCGGCCATATTGGATTGAAACTCCTGATGGCAGATGGCCATATAATCCAAATAACGATTTGACTAAACTGTGAGCTACTCATGCAGCTCAAATCTAAACACTTGCGAAGCACTCAGGACAAAAGCGGCACGCGTCGGCGGGTCAGCTCAACGGCCTGTCGGCCGGCGAGGGCCTACAACGCCGCTTGCGGCTTTAATTTACTTTATAACTGTATTTTATTTAAAATGTCAGGAAGCTATTTATTTGTTTAATTAGTTACCTTTTTATTAGCGCTCCCTGCACTTTGTTACAACTTTCAAACAAAGATTTGTTGATTATTGTCTAAGATTCTTTTTAAAAGAAGCTGTTTAATAAATATGTGATTAAAGACATTTAAACAAAGTTAAGTGTTGGAGTTCTTAATATTCTAAATTTTGACATTTTCACTTTTACTGCAAATGAGTATCGGCGCTGTTGTTCTGTTAGTACATCAACATGTCTATTTTGACACAGACTCATATTTTGCAAAGGTTCTGTATGTTTCTGCTAGTATTTCAGATACCTTGTGTGTCCTGATGTGTTTATCTCAATGCTTGTATTTGTTAACTTCATTGTTTACTGTACATAAATGTGCAATATTGATTGTTGATTATTTTAAATATTGTCATCAGATAATTATCAAATCTGGGCCATTCTTTACAAAACCTTTGTTCACCCCTGCTCTAAGGTAAGGGTGCCCCAAAAAATAAAACCGTAAACAAGCGAAAATGAGTAAAAAAAACAAAAACAAACGTCTTTTAGAGCTTCTTTACTACAACTTAGGAAAAAGAAGAGGAGCCGACAACACCCAAGAAAAGAACGCTTCTTTCAACAGACAATACCAGGAGTCAGACTTAAAATACAGGTTTCTCTACAGGTGACTCATGCACCAAGTCCGCTCTGCATAACATGTGGTGACAAGCTAGCAAACCAGGCAATGAAGCCTTGAAAATGCTTCGACACATCGAGGCCGAGAACCCCGGATTAAAGACAAGAACTTGGAATTTTTTGACAGAAAGAAAAACATGAAGGACAGAAGTAATTATTGAGTCACACAAATTCAAAAAAGGTGTGTGTTATGGTGAGAAGATATTGGTGTAATAATCATTTAATAGTTATTACAAATGCATAAGGCAGGAGAAAGGTTGGGGGGACCCCGCTCTAGTCTAAATATAGGAGAGGGCGTTGGCGTCTAATGACAAATATGCCACTGAATATCTTTTTGTACGCAGGAACTGACACGCAGTAGCAGAGTTGTGTTTCCAGTCATGAAACCTTTCCCTGAGGTTTGGTATGAAAGCTCTGAAACTACCTGTTGACCTTTTAGGGTGAACCCCTTCAGGGTCAACAGGACAAATGACGACTACGAATCTTCAACTCCAAATACTTAACTGACCAAACTGTCCTGCTGTTTACCTTTACTGCGGCTGACAGTTACAGTTGTACACGAAGTTACTCGGTGTAATGTTTAATATACCTGGTTTCTTTACGTAGGAAAACTGTTTAAGATTATAATAGAGAGTTTAATGATCTCAAAGGGTGACAGCACATGAATGTTTAGCGCACCTAAACACACTAACTTTTGTACCGTTAGTATAAAAGAGCGTAGCTAAATTCTGTTAACAGCTATAATTATTTCAAAGTTGGTGAGTCGTCGACTCTAGGAAGACAAGCAGCGCAATGCAATCTGCCAGAAAACAGGTATTAAAAAAACAACAACAACATAACAATAAATAAATAAATACATGAAAACATCGGGTGACGTCAGTTAGCTGACTGGCAAGCTAGCATGCGTATCTCTCTATAAGAGGCATAATAATGAGAACCCACCATAATAATTGATCCACTATGTCTCTTTTTTACATTTACAAACGGATACTACCAGCGTTTACAGTTCACGGTCAGAGAAACGGACGACGCAACGAACATATTTACGAGCCCTCAGAAACGCGGCCATCTTGCTGACTAGTCCGAGGCCTGCTGCGTTCAGGAACAATCGGAATTTGGGAAATGCTAAAAAAAGAAAAGAAAATAGACGTCGTGCACAATATCAAACGGAAGGTGTCGTTGCAGCTACGATATTCAAATGCTTATCTTCAAATAACATTAAAGCGTTATAACAATAATAATTACCTTACATGCTGTATACACTGGGGAAAGTTGAAGGTTTTGTTTTAAACCTAATTAAAATCTGCACTGTTTTTTTTGCATAAATCTTCACTGCTGAATGTTTCTGGAGAGGACCTTTTCTTAACACACAAACCTCGTATTTAATAGTACTTTTGGATATTGTACTTTTTTATAATTTCTGTATAATTAAAGATATTTATCACTCCCCTTTCATGACAATGCATAATTGTGTCCTGATTTTGTGTAACACTGTTGCGCATTAATTTTCTTACCGCCTTGCACGACTCGAAAGCATCTCAACAACAAGCTCACTTCCGCATTTGCCTTGCACCAACACAGCGTTCCCGATCATTTATATCTTTCATTTCTGTGCTGCGAACGATAAGTGTTGAGATATCAACATTTCATATCTACGTAAACCGCTATTATTATTATTATTATTATTTTGTGATTGGCTGCTTTACAATGATTTATATGCGTTTCATCTCGCCTACGGGAGCCCGCTGTGATTTGTTGCCTTGAGTTGTTTTTCCAGCATCGCGAGACTTCGCGTGAGTTCGACAGCAGCAGGCCCCGGATGAAACTATTACTGTTGTGTTTTGGACAGAGGATGCGGTAATGTGTCTCTTCCAACATTTATTATTATTGCATTTAAATACTGTTTCGTCGTCAAATGCGAATGCGTGGCTGTGTTGTTGCGAGGAGGGTGTTTATTTGAAGTTCGGGGGCCATCCAGTCCAGTTTCCCTCTGTAATCGTTGTGGGTTATGCTAGCATCACTTCTGCTAACCTAGTTATAGCATTAAGCCCAATCAACTGAAGTCAATCTCAGCTTCAGTTATAGCTGAATAATGTGATTTATTTATTTATTTTAACGCTAATTTGTCGTTACGTTAGCTTTCACTTCGCACAATCAATCAATCAAATCTTTATTGCAGACACAATGGTCGGTCCAATTAAAAAACACACATAACATTTACAAAGATTATTTATTTTTTGTTCTCCACCATACTGTATATTGGCTGTTATAATCTTTTGCATTTAACTGTAAATCAATGTTAAATACTTTATGAAGACTAGCTACTCGATTATAAGAAAAACTGACTCGCACCTGTGATTATTTCTCTGAAAATAATTGTGATATTCTACTCTGATATTGTGACCTTTATAGCCCATGATATGTTTATTATGGGCTGTATTGGTTGCTATTCACCTCTAATTTCACCAGTGACATTCATTCCTCTCTTTTCAGGCAGGATGAGGAAAGCCCATGATGGTTTGAGAGTCCTCCTCCTCTGCCCGCTGTCTTCTGCTGATGTCACAGAAAGATCTGGTTGCATTCAACATCTTTATTTTGTACCCAATAGTTACTTCTCCCCGAATCCTGCTATGGAGGAACGATCATAAATAATGAATAGATACACCAGCATCAGACAGCTCGGAGACGGCACCTACGGCTCGGTCATGCTCGGCCGCAGTCTGGAGTCAGGGGAGCTCGTGGCCATCAAGAAGTGAGGAGCTGGGAGTTTGTGTGTTTTGCTGCAGTCCTCAAAGATTATTTCTTTTTTGTTCTCCACCATACTGTATATTGGCTGTTGTAATCTTTTGCATTTGACTGTAAAAGATTCATACGAGAAATGTTTTCTTTTTTTTGCAGAATGAAAAGAAAATTCTACTCCTGGGAAGAATGTGTGAACCTTCGTGAAGTCAAGGTGAGTCGTCGCCCCCCCCCCCCCCCCCTGCATTTTAAGTGTGCAGTTCTATAATTAAAATATGAGCAGGATTTTTTTTTTTTTAATTAGCTATTTTCTGTACAGTAATACAGAATACAAGCAACGATGCACAGCTAAGTATTGATTTGTCAAAGAATGGATCTGATAGGTGATCTGTAAGACACTAACAAATGCAGTGATGATGAAGAATGCAAGCTTTGAGCAATGTCGGATGCCTAATGTCCAAATAAGCAGAGTTCTATAAATCTAGAGTGAGAACTTTATGATAGCTGACGATGTGCGGATAAGCCTTAAGGATGTTGTGATGCGTATATTGTGTATTTATGTGTAGTTTTGTTTTTCTCTCCACACCATTGACACCGTATTACTGTTTAAATCTCCTCACAGCTTAACGTCACACAGCAGCTCTGAGTAGAAGGTGATTCTTGTGTGCTGTTGATTTTGAGCTCTGGTTTCCACCCCTGGCCTACTCTCCCCGTTTCCTAGAGCTTGACTGTGCCAGTAAAATGTGTGTAAACATGCTGGTCCTTTGGAGTCCTGCTAATTCAGTTTATAATTGCAGCATGTACCACCATAAATGCTCACACGCCCATTAGCCTTACTAAAATGTGGCATGGTTAAACCTTTATCATCCGAGTGCAATGGGGAAAGTATACTTCTCCACCCTGCCGTCTATTACTCTGGATTTATTTCCCCTTTTAATTATAATAACAAATCCCAGCATTTCTTCCCCCCTTCCCAAACTACATAATGTTCTTACATTTGCTGTATTTTACAAATGTTTTGTTTTTTAATGGTAGGACATGCTTTTGAATGTGCTCCAGTGCACTTTGTGTATTTTCAAGCATGGTTAGACTTTCAATGTCGTTCTACATTTCTGTTGTTTTGTTTATTCTTCCCAATTTTTCTTACGTGATTCTGTCTTTGTTCTTTTAGTCCTTAAAAAAACTCAACCACGCAAATGTGATCAAACTTAAGGAAGTGATTCGAGAAAATGATCACCTGTACTTTATATTTGAGTACATGAAGGAAAATTTATACCAGCTTATGAAGGACAGGTACGTATCGCTGTTCCTTGTTGTAGTATTGGTCCCCCATTAACTTGTTACAGTTTCTCTTTGAGTTTTCTCTTTGTTTCTTGATTCAGAACTCGGTTGTTTCCCGAATCTGCAGTACGAAATATCATGTTTCAGATACTACAGGGTCTGACATTCGTTCATAAACATGGTATGACTGTGTAAAGTGCAGAATTGAATCTCATTCAACCAACCGTTTTCATTTGGCTGAAGGTGATGATGCAATGTGTGTTTGTTTAGGGTTTTTTCACAGAGACATGAAACCTGAGAATCTTCTGTGCATGGGCCCAGAGCTGGTTAAAATAGCCGACTTCGGACTTGCACGTGAAATCAGATCGCGCCCGCCGTACACAGACTACGTTTCGACTCGGTGGTACGTTTCTTTTAAAGTAAATGAACAATGGGAGTTTACTTGATGCGTTTGTGCACTCAAGATTTTGTACCCTCTCTTTCTGGACTAGGTACAGAGCCCCAGAGGTGCTCCTCAGATCCACATCCTACAATTCACCCATAGACCAGTGGGCGCTAGGCTGCATCATGGCAGAGCTTTATACCCTCAGGCCGCTTTTCCCAGGCTCCAGTGAAGTAGACACCATTTTCAAGATTTGCCAAGTCTTGGGTACGCCGAAGAAGGTAATGCTTTTCAGTTCTATAAGGACCTAGAACTGCTCCGATCATCTTTAAAAGCAGATTTTCCTGTTGAAAGCAAATGACACTACGTAAACGATGTGTACGTTCGGACTGTATCTTCTCTCCAGAACGATTGGCTCGAGGGATACCAGCTGGCTAACGCTATGAACTTCCGTTGGCCTCAGTGTGTTCCCAGTAATCTGAATACACTGATCCTTAATGCCAGTCCTGAAGCCATCCGTCTCATGACAGATCTGCTGCAGTGGGATCCCAAAAAGAGGCCGGCTTCTGCCCAGGTAGCCTCTGACCCACACCCACGTTCTTCCATAAGTGAGTATGAAAAACGGATCCTTTCGTCTTCTCAGGCTCTCAGGTACTCCTACTTCCACGTTGGCCAGGCTTTGGGCACTCCTCAGCAGATCCTGGATCAGGCCAGACCTCAGCGGGCCATCGTGCAGCTGCAGGCTCCCGTCCGGTCACAGCACATGCTGCAGCAGCAGCCACTGCTGCTTCAGCCGGTGCCCCCATCCCAGCCGCCACCTGCCAACCAACACTTCTCCGCCTCCAGGCCGCTCCAACAAATCCAGCTCTCCTCTGCAGCTTCCCAGGCAGCAGTATACCAACGGCACGCAGAGCCGGCGCGGGAGCAGCAGCAGCCGAAGCAGGACCAGCCCGAAGGAACGCCACAGAGCCGCCTTCCGTACATCGTTGACAAGAACCTCCAGAGCAAGGTCACTCCCTCAAAATCACACCCATCAAAGGAAGGCTGTGGCCACAATATCAGCACGAGCACGGCAATTATTACTTGCTTCAAATGTGTCATTTATTAATGCGTTACTCACGTGCGCTTAATTTGGCTTGTTCTTTCAGCAAACCAGACAGGAGTCAGAAAATTCAAATTCACTAAGCTATCATTTGAAACCGAAAGGAGGCCGGCGGCGTTGGGGCCATGCCACAGGACACGCTCAGGGCGAAGACTGGAACGACTATGAAGAGGCTGATGCGAAGTCAATCCGTGTTCTGGGAAAAAGCAACTTCTCCCCGGAGAAGTCAAGACAAGGGGACGATGCACAGAGCAGGCGAGGTTCTAATGACTGCGTTTAAAGTAACAAAATATTTGTACACTGAGCTACTCACAGTACACACATTATGTTCTGACGGATGCCTTCTCTCTTTCAGATACGGAAATGTTCTGGATTTTAGTCGACCCAAAGGAAAAGAAGATGCTCCTTTAAACCTGAACAAGACCGCAGCTTGCCAAGAGCCACCAAGAGCCGCTTCTGCTAAACAGCATTACCTGAGGCAGTCCAGATATTTACCTGGTAATGTATAGTCAAAGACGTACTTTGGGTTCTAATACGTTGTGGTTTGATTCCACTGTTGCAGGAAGTCTGTCCGTGAGATCTCGTGTGCAACCGAACGACTGAGCCGTTGTTTTGTTGGTGGTTTGGAAGCAGCAGGTTTCTTGACGACAGGACTGTTCATCTACTCTTCACTGCATTTTGTTGGCACAAGACAGTCGCGCAAATCTTCAGTAGACGGTGGTAACCTGTACACGCTGTAGCACCGATGTGCAACGATGGACAAAAGAACACAATGAGAAATAAAGGTCAAGGGCAACTCTTCAGGTTGACCCTCCACCAAGGAGGTTATGTTTTTGACGGCGGTTGTCTGAATTATGGAAAAACTGCTGGATGGATCTTGATGGGGGGAAAAAACATCTGAAGATGGGTCTTAGTCTAACGTAAATCCTATTAAATCAATTCACTGACAGAATATCACAGTCACAAAGGGGTCCGATATGAAGTATGATGCAAAATGTCTTCTGGATCTGATCCAGAATAAAAAAAAATGTTTATTTTTTTTTGTCCTACCGATGTATTTAGTGAAACTTTTCTCCAGATCACACATTTTTGGCATTAACGGAGACTTCACTTTCCACAAAAAAAAATCCTTTTCCATTTGTTTTTCCAACAATTGCGTCTTGTATTTTCTTGTTTCAGCGTAAAGACCTGAGGGGGAAAGGGCTGCTTGGGCAGAGGTTTGCGCTCTCCGAGTGCTTTTCTACTTTCATTGAGCTTCTACCTTAGTCATCATTGTTCTTAAAATGAGCTCTAGTTGCTGAATTTTGTTTTAATGAATTGACATTCATCAGTGAAGAATAGGTACGATCATTTCTTTTTGTCTGTTTTCAGGTGTTGGCACAAAGAAGAACGCGGCCATGAATGCCAGTAAGGATTATTCTGGAAGCCATCTTTGGAGCGACGGCGGTATTCCTTTCGGAGGAACTCTGCCGAGCCGAGGCGCTCATGGTAAAAACCCGCCGGGACGTCTGACGCTTTAACTTCACTGTTATCTTTGCACCTTTTCACCATTGGTTGTTCTACATGTCAGGCACAAATACAGTCCCAGGTGGAAGCATGGCGGCGTTTTACAAAAAGGACCTTGGTCCCGTTGGTCACAGAAGACATCCGGGTCCTTCCATGGAACCTGCAGCATCAAGTGAGGATGATTTGAAGCCTTGAGCTTTCTGCTAATGTTTCTGTTTCAGCTAACAAAACAAACTGTTGTTGTTGTTGTTGTTGGTACATTAGATTATGCAACATGGCAGTCTGGGCGGAGTCAGATGACCAGCTCTGCCAGTAAAACGCTCACCGGGATGCTGCCTCGCCCACCAGTGCAGACCATCCATGGGCGGACAGACTGGTCTGCCAAATATGGGCACCGCTAGCGTCCTCCCTGGAGCTCTGATAAACGCACGTCCTGGAATCTGATCTAAAGTACATCTTCACCTCCAAAGAGTAGGCCGAGTTGTTTTATAATCACGACCTGTACATACATCTTACGACACAATATTTTTTTTCAGAATGTGTTCAATGGATGTTGTGAAATTAAAGTATTTAAGTGTGTGTGTGTAAAGTTAAATATAACTGGTTTAAATGAGAGCCCGGGTTGGTCTTTATTGTTGTCTTGTCTTACACCTGTGTCCCTCAAGAGGACAGACGTCTCATTTAATGAAGTTCAATCTGCGTACAGAATTATGTTTATGATGCCACTGTCGCTGTTTTTGACTGACTGATTATTTTTGGACTCTGCACAAGACAGTTAAAATGATTTACATTTCTGTTGGTTATTTAATAATGTAAAGTTTATCTGTTATCTTTTGCATTGCTAATGAAGTCTGAGAAGCTTTCATTTCAGTCAAATAAATGCAACGCATGATTTTAGTGATGTGTCCGGTTACAGCTCAAACAACACTGGAACAACAAACAAAACGAAATTGTTTAGCGACGGGGTCTTTGGAGCATAACTCCGTCGTTAAGAGAGGGTTACACTGACACCTAAACTGAGCTCGCATATTATATTTAGTCAATTTAAAACATTTTGTTTGGCGTTATATAAAAAATAAAACAATGATTGGGATTGAGGGGGGGTGGGCGCTGCATTTCAACAGGAAGTACAAATACCTGCTTTTTCTAAAGAAGATGAAAAAGCGAGAGACTTTGCAGTTGCTTCACGAACGAGAACTAATTCGGACATCCTGTTCGTTCTAACACGTTTCATTGTTATTTTGCTGTTCACGTAATTATATTTTAGATTTTTATTTCGGTAACGAAAGACCGAGGTCATCAATGTGCGACGGCAAGCGCGCATGCTGCTAAGGAGCAGCTAGGTAGGTTTAAAGTGTAAAAAAGCACTTTAATCAATATAAATATATTGATAAACACAATATTAAAGTTAATATTGAGTCACCTAGCAACTTGGGGAATCACCTGAAACCTGTTAATATAATCTCATGATGCAGGATAATATAATAATATCCTGCGATATCCTGTATATTATATATAGGATGTATATTATAATAGGATATAACGATAGCCTCGTGTTTAAGTTTTTTTTATTTGTTTTTGCACCATATTGCTCTACTGTGTTTCAGTATAAATTAAATGAATTCCTAAATTCCATAAAAGGAAGGCAGACTGCCACGTGCAGTGCCGCACTTGGATGTGCCTGACGCTTGGAGCTTAACTTCCCTACGTCTCCTACAAATGGGCCTTGAGCTTGTTTGGAGGTTCTAGCAGGGAGCGCAGCTACTGGTACCGGTGATGGTCGTCCGCCGCGCCGGGGTGGACGTCGGCCTCTTCCACCGAGCGCTGAGCTTCGGGAGGGACACACATGGAGCGGTGAGGGAGGGAGGGGACACCCGCCTAGCCAGCCAGATCAGCCGAATCAACCCTAGCGATCAATGGGGTGACAGATGCCGCAGCCAGATCGCCCTCACATCCGAAAGCAAGGAGGAGCCACGCGGCGTTATAAAGCGGCGGCGCGCAGGGTGGCTCCGTGTCACGGTGCGGAGCGTCCGCGTTCCGCGTTCCGCGTTATGAGCAGCTATAAGCGTTCGTCGGTGGAGATCACGAATATAAACCGCGTTGCTGCTTCACGCTCGCTGTGTGAAGGATCGCGCTGGTGGTAAGGATATTTCCCATCATGCGTAGCGGCAATATGTTAATGAGATGCGGGCCACAGCCAATCAGAGTCTTCAGATGTTTAGCTTTATCGTGTTTCATCTTCTATCGCTGATTTATAAAGACGTCAGTGTGTAAAATGTACCCACAATGTACCACAATGTACCCACAATGTACCCACAATGTACCCACAAGGTACCCACAAGGTACCCACAATGTACCCACAATGTACCCACTGCATTCTGCATTATTGCATTCTCTTTTTTTTTGCATTCTCATGTGCAGATACGTAAAATAAGTCAAATCCATTGCTGGTAAATGTTGTCATATGTGACTGATATTTATGATATTTCTTAATGATTTTTCTCCCAATCTTTTGTGTGTTTTTAATCTAATCTAACGACCAGTATAAAAAATCTTGTGAGTGGTGAAGTTGTTTCTGGTCTATTTAATTTGCAGTTTGGTTTTCGATGTTTGAAATGCTCCTCTTAGACAGGATGTTTGACTGTTGTACTTGTACTCTAACATTCTATCTAATAAATATATTCATCATCATCATCATCAGACGTTTGTTTCACAGTATTTCAAGGTTTTTCCTAACAATTAATGAGGCGTATAAGAAACTGGTGAGTGCTGAGTTGTTTTCAAAAAGGTGTTTTTGAAAACATTTTTTACATTTGACATTTGGTTAGGTTTTTTGGTTTTGCCTTTTGTTGAGCTATTATTTTTTCAACCTCAAAACTGAATCCAAGTAGGAAATCTGTTGTGTAAAATATCCTTGTGTAGAAAACTGCCAACTTGAATTTCCTGGGGGGTTTTTTTGCTTTATTTTTAGGCCATCTGCAGGCGGGGCTCTCATGTTTCAACAAGTTCCCATGGTGGAGACCGATGGCATGAAGCTTATTCAGACAAAGGCAATCTTGAATTACGTCACAGAGAAGTAATGGAAAAGATACTAAGGAGCGTGTCATGTATGCCTCTTCTTTTCTGACATGTTGGGAGCTTTAGCTGTTTGAATGTTACATAATAAAGTGAAGCTTTTCCTCAGGATCAACATGTACTCAGAGGGACTGATGAATCTCAAGCTATTTATCATGATGCAGGCCTTCCTTCCAGACCCAAAACAAGAGCTGGAAAACATTCAAAGTAAAGCTAAAGAGAGCTACCTTCCAGTGTTTGAAAAGGTGTTACTGTTTTCCATGTATATTTCATGAAGAGGATTAAAGCAGGCGAGTACAGAATTGTGATGACATTCTATTCCAGAAACTGGTTTCGTACACAAGTACATAAACGGTGTCCTTCCGGCAGGAACGTCCTCTCAGATTCAAGTCCTTCAAGTTTCAATGGTTTTATTGTGTGTTTAGTTGTGCACGTTTACAGGCTTCATGGCCTGCCCTAAACCGTCTCTAAGGTGTAGCAAGTAGATATCACAATCTTGAGTTGTCGCCCGATTGTGGAATGCCTGCCTCTAACATGCTGACGCTATCCTGTCAAAGTAAACCCTTGTTCTGGAATTTTGTTAGCTTTTCTACCTATTATTTGCACTTTTCAATAAGGGTGGGTTAGTTTAAGAAAGGAGTGATTAGTGTGACAAAGCCATTTCTCTAAAAAATGTTTTCAGTGTCACAAAAATCAGTCCAGTCCAGTGTTCCCGAAACCCAAATAAATACCTACATATGAATGCAGAACCAATTTTTACATTTAAAATTACAGAACCAGTCAGTGTTATTCCACCCTGACTGCTCATATGATCCGTCATGTTATTCTGCATGTTGAGTAAGACTGGACCTCACCTTAGACCAGACATAATACCAGCAGGCATCAGCTTTCCAGTACCTCATTCCGATCACAACAGAGAAATAAATGTAAACGCGTATTCAGTCCAAGTTCTGATATTTCAAATCGATATGTATTACTCTTTTATTCACCTTGTTGTATTACATACATTTAGTTCAATCAAATTAGTTTCCTCAAATTGGGTAAAAAATATTTTTAGTTGTAGTACTATGTCATAAACACTGTTTACAGCAAACAATGAAAGTTCTATGAATGATTGTGTCCCGCCCCCCAGAAATTCTAGGACATGATGATCAAGATCAAAAAGTTCAGAGCCAGGCAGCAAGAGAAAGCTTCAGGAAGACCATGCCTTTGTGATGACCGCCAAGGAGGCGCTTCTAACGAAATAACCGCTGCCATGTTGCAGGTCTGAGCTGGTTCCTTCTGGATGTGTTAAATTAAAATGAAGTCCATGAAAGATCTGGTTATTTCATCCAGTGATGAGAGAACTTTATACGTGGTCTGTAATCATCGCTTGTTAAAATGTGAAAGCTGGTTTATCTTTTACTCGAGAAATGTCTGTCCCACTTATTTCTATGACCAATCTTGGCCACTCCTCTTTTTGCATTAAAATAAAAACATTAGATTAAGAATGAAATTCATTTATTTTGTTTGGCTGTGTGTGTGTGTAATCACAAATATATAAACTGTATTACTTAAAGACATTCCAGTACTGAAGAACACACATTTCATTTCCGTACACTTATTTTTCAATCATTAAAATATTTCAGCCTTCTGACAGAAACCAGCTTGATGTAAAACGTGATGTAAAACTGTTACAACCGCAGCATTCACAATCCTGAATTACAAGATAATCTTAAATCAATGTAGCTTTTGGTTTTGTGGTCACGAGAACGGTATCACAAATCCCACGATTCAGTGTGATAACCGGGAATGATTCATCGAGAAGAGGCCCTTCATCTGGTCGGCGCTGTAGTCACACAATGATGAGCAATAACAGCCGAAATACCATCAACAGGCTGTAAGAAAAAGAAGGAAAATTGTTTTGTAAGTGCTTTATTCTTGTTTCACATGAAAATATTTGTCATTAAATAATCCTTCGAAAGTGAAAACACTCTGTGAATAAAAACCACTATAAGATGCAGACAATGCGACAATGGAGCAGCAGCACGCAAGGAACTGGTTCTTAACCCGCTGCGGCTCACTGTGAGAGGGTTAAGAACCAGTTCCTTCCATGAGGAGTCAGAGTTATTCCACCCCGACTCTGCTCATATGATCCGCATGTTATTCTGCATGTTGAGTAAGACCGGCTCTCACCTTAGACCAGACATCACGCCAGCAGGCATCAGCTTTCCAGATTTCTTGTACCTCATTCCCATCACCACAGCGAGGACTCCTGAGGCCACTGGAAGCCAGAAAACACCATGAGATGACACTGAAAGGGCCATTTTAGGCATAAAGATCTAAGCCAGACTCACATAATGACACTTTGATGTCCTTTGTGTCGTTGGAGATGTTGTATGCACCGTAAGCAGATAACATCCCAAAGACTAAACCAGCCATCAGGGACATGACACTGCCTAAAATAAAACACAGAAAAATATGATGATAATTAATGATTTCAGAAATTATTATTGTCTGTGGTTTAGCTGTCAGACAATAATTAATGGGTAGATTGATCTTTGACCTTTTCTCTTGTATCCCATAAATCCTCCGAGGGCAATGGCTGCTGCGTAGCAGAACCCGATCCAGTCCGCCGCCATCCCGGCAGGAGTCGCGTCTGCTGGCTATAAAGTTTAAGAAGAGACGCAGCAGTTTATCTCCGAGGCTGCTTGGCTTTGTGATGGCGAGGGCGAGCAGATACACGTAAACGCGGATTCACGATGACTATTTACGAAAGGTGAAGCTCTGGCTGATATTTCAAATCGATGTTTATTGCCCTTTTATTCACCCTGTTGTATTACATACCTTTATTTCAATCAGATGAGCGGCAGCACTCTAAAACATGAGCAACGATCACTATCGCCAGGCGAATGCAAGCAAGCTCTTCCGGTCACAAACCCTACTGCGCATGCGCAGTTTGATTCGCGATTAAAACATTTATTTATGTATTTTGTTTTCAGACAAAATAATTTTAGTTTTGTACCAGTTTTTATGTAGTGATATATATATATATATATATACAATATTGTTAGACAGCAGTTCCCAAAAAAAGCCCTTTAATTTCGCATTTAACATTAACGTTTAAGGGTTAATATGTTCCAAACTCTCGATAAAGGACATTCACATTACAGGCCGCTCAATCATTACTTAATAATATTACATTATTTACATCACAATGGTTGAAATGCAACCGTTAAAAAAATTAGAAAAACTGCGACAAAGCTTTCCATTTGAAAACAAAACACTTTTTTTTTTTTTTTTTGTATTATTATTGAGAACATCTCTAGAATGTATAATATCTCAGCTAATATATTTTTGGTATATTATGCATTTTAATTGTAAATATAAAACATGAACAAGTATAATTGGTATCCTTAAGAACACTGTCTTGGAGTTCTAAGTTATTCCACGAATTACCACAAATAAATAATTTATGAATGAACCATGTTTCTATTGGCCAAAACCAACCAATCACAATCACCAGTTTTTTTCCCCATGGCGTCACTGTTATATAAACGCTCCAACTTCTGTTTGAATTCCTTCTTCCCCTTGATTTCCTCACAGAGCCGTAAGTGGTGCAAAAATATTTAGCTAAATACGCCACCTAAGATGTCATAAAGATGCAAAATTAGTCATATGTGATATCTTCTCATTTTTATTCAGGATTCAACATCGAAAAACCCCCACCAAAACCATGGCTGGAAAAGTTGTGCTGTACTACTTTAACGGGAGAGGGAAGATGGAGTCAATCCGCTGGCTTTTAACAGTTGCAGAAGTCGAGGTGAGTGGACTCTGAAGCTTTCCTGTCCTTTATGAACCAAACCTGCAACATTTTCTCTCGATCTGTTCACAGTTCGATGAGATTTATCTAACGACTCGTGAGCAGTATGAAAAACTCCTGAGTGGTGAGTTGTCTCTAATTCCATGTCATGTTTTTAATTTGCACTTTGGTTTTTAGCCATTTCTTTGTCCAGAATCTTCTAACCACACAGATTATAATATAATCCGCGGGGCAAAGGTCTTGCCAGTTTGTTGTGTTCTATGCTTTCGCCACAAGATGGCGCATGTACTCGGATGCTCAGAAATAGGAACGGCAGAAGAAGAGAGAGGACAGAATAAGTAGGAGAGAAGAAGAAGGTAGCGTGGATGTTCGAGCGATGTACTGAAGTTGTAATAAGGACGTGCTGATAAAGTTGAGTGGTTGGAACTACTACTGTCTCCTTATTTCCAAACAACACCACAAATTGGCGACGAGGGAACCTGCGTGAGTTTTTCCTGTTTTTGCTTCGTGGCTTTTGCTATGGCTGCTAACGTGCCACCACCGCCTCCATTTTTGCCGAGTCCGGGAGAGCCGACTATGCCGTTCGCGATGTGGATGAGGATGTTCAACAACTACTTGCTGGTAATAAATGCAAATTCCTGGCATGAAGTGCGCAAGAGAGCTACTTTGCTTCACTGTCTGGGGACTGAGGGACAACGTCTGTTCTACTCGTTACCAGAGACAGGTGATACAATGGCGTCAGCGGTTGCGGCTTTGGAAAAACACTTTACTCCAAAAGTAAATGTTGTTGTGGAAAGGCATGCTTTCAGAAAGAGGAAACAAGCATCTCATGAAACTATCTTGCAATATGTGGCTGCTTTACGTGATCTTGCTTCAAAATGCAATTTTGAGGATAAAATGGATGAGATGATACGTGACCAGTTGATCGAACACGTCACTACCTCTCGCATTCGAGAAAGACTTTTGCTTGAACCTGATTTGACTCTGGATAAATCCATTACAATTGCTACACAGTTGGAATCTGCTGCCCATCAAGCTAAAACAATGGCGACAGACCACACTGCCCCAGTACAGGCCGTACAACAGCGTCCATACAAGAAAACGAGTCAACAAATCAGACGTCCAAGTAAGCCTTCAAATGCTACTGCTTCACCCGCTCAGACCTGTTTCAGGTGTGGTTCAGATCGACACCTGGCAAACTATCCACAGTGCCCAGCTGCTAAGGCAAAATGTAAGTCCTGTTCCAGACTTGGCCATTTTGCTCGCGTTTGCCGCTCTGCTAAGACAAGTGATGTGCATGAGATACAGTTACCAAAAGTGACTGTACTGTACCTAAGAGATGCTAGCCATGCACCGAACAAAATTCACTGCGATGTTACTGCATGTACTTCTGCTTCTCCAAAGGTGGATTTGAGCCTTGTGGTAGATTCAGGATCTGCTGTGTCTATCTTGCCGTACTATACATACAAGAAATGCTTCAGTGATACAGCACTACAGACCCCTGAAATGCAGCTTGTTACTTATACAAAGAGGAAGATCCCAGTGCTGGGTTGCCTTAGTGTTAAAGTGAGCAGAGGAACCGTGTCCTCCACAGAAACTTTCTTTGTAGTGAACAAAGGAACATCTATACTGGGAAGAGATCTAATGAAAGCACTGAACATATGCATCAAAGGTAACACTGTTCTGCCTCCAGAATCCTCTGTGATGACTACTGAATCTGCAGCTACTCAAAACAGTACTTCACCTGACATAGGCTGCGTGAAAAACTTTGTTCATAAGGTTAAAATTGACACCACTGTCAAGCCTGTGAGACAAAAACTGAGACGTTTACCCTTTGCTGTCAGATCTTCTGTTTCAGCTGAGCTTGATCGCCTACTGAAAGCTGGCGTGATTGAGAGGATTGATGCATCACCCTGGGTTTCACCTATCGTCGTTACAGGACGCAAAACAGGTGGAATAAGGATGTGTGCAGATCTCCGTGAACCAAACAAAGCTGTGATTACAGATTGCTATCCACTCCCTCATATAGACGAGCTATTCACAAACCTACATGGTGCCAAAGTCTTCTCTTCAATAGACCTGGCTAATGCATACTACCAACTTCCACTTCATGAAGATTGCAGGGATCTCACTGCATTCATTACACATGATGGATTATTCAGATTTTGTAGAGTGCCTTACGGACTTGCATCTGCTCCTTCGGCCTTTCAAAAGATGATGGCTGAAATTCTCAAAGACATCCCTGGTGTTCAAAACTACTTGGATGATCTCATTGTTTACGGTAACAATCTACAAGAACATGACCAAAACCTGTACACAGTCCTCCGCAAATTGAAAGAAGCTGGACTGGTGTTAAATGACAACAAGTGTCATTTCAGAAAACCATGCTTACGCTTTTTGGGACATGTCATTACTGCAGATGGCATCCTCCCTGACCAAGATCATATTGATGCGGTGATAAAAGCTCCACCCCCATCAGATGCTGTTACTCTAAGGTCATTCCTTGGACTTGTCTCATGGTACTCTAAATTCCTTCCCAACTTTGCCACAGTTGTTGCACCCATGAGAGACTGCGCCAATAACAAAGACTCCTTCATATGGACATCTGAGGCACAAAACAGCTTTGAGAAGGTGAAAGAACTCCTTGTAAACAGTCCTGCACTTGTCCTATTTGACCCTGCTTTACAAATAATAATTTCAACTGATGCTAGTGACTATGGACTGGGAGCTGTTTTCGCACAGGTTCAACAAGATGGTACAGAGAAACCTGTTGCTTTTGCCTCGCGTACACTTACCAGTACTGAACGCAAATACTCCACAGTTGAGAAAGAAGCGCTTGCATGTGTGTGGGCAACAGAGAAATGGAGAACATACTTATGGGGAAGACACTTTACACTCCGTACAGACCACCAAGCCTTGACAACTCTTCTCAGCACCAAAGGAATAGGACGTGCTGGAATGCGCATTGCCCGCTGGTCTGCACGCTTGCTCTGTTTCGATTATGGTGTTGTTTACAGACCTGGTACACAAAACTATACTGCTGACTGTCTTTCACGCCTTCCTTTACCACTGTCTGCAGATATTACAACTGATGCTGAACCTGAGATGGTTGCACACATATCTGCTGCGCTGTCATCACTGCCAGTGACAGAGTTTGATTCTGCTTGTGCTACGTGCCCCGAACTTTCTGCCCTGCGTGCGCAAATTGATAAAGGTTGGCCAGCTTCTATTAAATCGCTTAATGAATTGCTTGCACCCTACTACA
Source organism: Brachionichthys hirsutus (assembly GCF_040956055.1). NCBI lineage: Eukaryota > Metazoa > Chordata > Actinopteri > Lophiiformes > Brachionichthyidae > Brachionichthys > Brachionichthys hirsutus. The sequence goes on from NW_027180476.1 coordinate 43,541, forward strand.
AGATCAGAGATGAACTTGCAAGTAAAGACAACTACATTCTGCGTGGCTCCAGGTTGATTGTGCCACTCTCTTTACGTCACACCTTGATCCTACTCGCTCACGAGAGTCACCAAGGAATTGTTCGCACAAAACAACGCCTGAGAGACCTCTACTGGTGGCCTGGAATGGATTCACAAGTACAGGTTGCTGTTGCTTCATGTGTCCTCTGTCAGTCCAATGATAAAACTGCTTGTACACGCCCTGCTCCTCTTCAACCCATACCACTGCCAGATGGTCCATGGAAGAAACTTGGACTTGACATAGTTGGACCTTTTGAAACTGCAACATACGACTGCCGCTTTGTAATCACACTCACTGATTATTATTCAAAGTGGCCTGAACTTGCTTTTTCTCGTACTGCAACTACAGAGGATGTCGTTTGCTTCCTGTCTTCAGTTTTCAGTCGACATGGAGATCCTGAGAACATAGTAACGGACAATGGTACACAATTCACCTCTGCAGCTTTTGCCTCCTTCCTCCAGTCACGAGGCATATCCCACAGCAAGACATCTGTCTACTATCCAGCTGCAAATGGTGCCATTGAAAGATTTCATCGTGCTCTCAGATCCTGCATTCAAACTGTCATTCAACAGTCCAAACCATGGAAAGAAGCTGTTACTAACTGGCTTCAAATCTACCGTGCGACACCTCATGCAACTACTGCTACTTCTCCTTATGAACTTATGTACGGACGTAAAATGCGTACTAAATTGGACATTTTATCCTTGCCAACTTCCACATCTGCCATGGATGATTTTGCTCGAGAGACTGTACGCAAGCGTCAAGACAAAATGCGACATTACACTGATGCCAAACGTAGTGCACGGAAACCTTCTTTTCGACCTGGTGAGAGAGTGAGGGTAAGGAAACCTCAACACGTTCCAAAAGCACACCCCAGGTTCACTCCTCCAGTGACTGTCGAGAAAAATGTGGGTACACACTCATTCTTGCTGAGTGATGGAAAAGTTTGGAATGCTACTCACCTTGCCCACTGCCCTCCTTTCACTGAAAATGACTCTAACAGTAGTAGTCTTCCTGAGAAAAGTGCCACTAAAACGTCTCCAAAAGAACGACGTACTAAATACATACCCAATTGGCACAAGGACTGTGTTATGCCTTAAGATGTTGATTTACCTGTACTTTCTGGTTTAAGATAAAGTAACTTGGTTCTTACAGATGGTTATATAAGTACAAGTAATAATCTGTTTTACTCAAAATGTGTTTTGTTATTACATAGCAATTTACTGGTTACAGAGTACAATTACAAATGTGATTAACCTACAGCTAATGTAATGTGTTTACTGTGCAATTCTTAGATATGGAGAAATTACTTTTTCTACAAGAAAGGAAATGTTGTGTTCTATGCTTTCGCCACAAGATGGCGCATGTACTCGGATGCTCAGAAATAGGAACGGCAGAAGAAGAGAGAGGACAGAATAAGTAGGAGAGAAGAAGAAGGTAGCGTGGATGTTCGAGCGATGTACTGAAGTTGTAATAAGGACGTGCTGATAAAGTTGAGTGGTTGGAACTACTACTGTCTCCTTATTTCCAAACAACACCACACAGTTACGTTAATCTTTTACCAGTGGGAGTGCTGTCCGCTGTGTTTCCTCTGCAGACGGAGCTCTCATGTTTCAACAAGTTCCCATGGTGGAGATCGATGGCATGAAGCTTATTCAGACAAAGGCAATCTTGAATTACATCGCAGAGAAGTACAATCTTCATGGAAAAGATATTAAGGAGCGTGTCATGTACGGCTCTTTTTCTTTGTCTTCTGACATGTTGGGGGCTTTTCCTGTTTGAGTGTTCCATAATAAAGTGAAGCTTTTCCTCAGGATTAACATGTACTCAGAGGGACTGATGGATCTCATGGAAATGATGATGATGCTGCCCTTCATTCCAGATCCAAAGGAAAAGCTGGATAACATTGAAAGTAAAGCTAAAGAGCGCTACCTTCCAGTGTTTGAAAAGGTATTGCTCTTTTTTGCTGTGCATATTACAAATGCGTTTAAAATTATTGAAATGGTTTAACAAACGGTAAAATGATCCATGATCTTTGACAAACTTCGCAGGTTCTGTCTGGGCTCATATATCTTGTAAGTGGTAAAGTAAGCTGTGCTGATGTGCAGTTACTTGAATGCACCCTGATGCTGGAGGAGAGATTCCCTGGAATTCTTCGAGACTTTCCCAATGTAAAGGTAAATGTGTTAAAGTGACAAACTGGATTTGAGTGGAGTTTATCACGATGACGTTTGACTCGCTCACAAGAGCCGGAATTACAGGCTCGGCAGTCCACACCTTCTAATGTCATTATGGATCCGATCCAGATGAAATTTGGTGGTGAGGTAGAGAGCCCCATCCTACATGACTGTGTCAAATTCCATAAACATCAGTCAATAAACCAAGATACACATTTTGAATCTCCATTGACTGCAATGTTACCGAACATTTCAAACTGATCCACAATCCAGGATCTCTTCTGCATCGTCACCAAAATTTAGTCATCAGTTCCGGGTAACATTTCCTCAAAATCTCATCTCGATCCGTCCAGAACCTTTTGAATTATCTTGCCAACAGGCGGATGGACAAACGCCAGCGATTCCATAACCTCCGCCTCGACAATGATTTTGAAATTGCAGTATGTTTAAAGTTGAATGCCACAAAAAACGTAATTCTCTGTTTAAAGAAGACTTGATGTGTTTCTTCCAGTCTTTCCAGGGCAGGATGAGTCAGATTCCTGCCTTGAGGAGGTTCCTCCTCCCAGGCAGCAAGAGAAAGCCTCAGCCAGACCAAGTGTACGTGAAGACCGTCATGGAGGTGTTCCAAATGAAACAACCATGATTCAGGCCGGATCTGGTTCATTTGTCATGCTGGCATTGAACGTAGTCCGTCCCCCCCCCCCCCCCCCCCGCCCCCCGAGACCCTCCACAGGAAAAGTAGTTGCCAAAAATAAATGGATGAAAGAAACTGGCATGCCCATTTTGTGTTTTAATGTGAAAGTCGAATTAGATATGCAAAGATGTTATGCTTGAGGAATGTTGCTGTTTGCTTTGTCTTCTTTATCCCTCAAACACATTTTGAACACTTTGAAGGTATAATTAATTAGCTTGGCTTGTATTAAAAGCATAATAAGGCTGGCAATAGCTCAGTCCACAAAGACTTAGTTTGGGCACCCGGCCTGCACTGCCGAGGTACCCTTGAGCAAGGCAATGAACGTCAAAACCTGCTCCCAGAGCACCGCCATGTGGATGCCCTTCACTCTACCAGTGAACATTTGAGTGTGCCAGCTGGGAATGGTGTTTCCTTCACCATCTGAAACAGCAACAACCAGCTGTGAGGAAAAAGGAAGGAAATCAGAAAGTCAGGGTTCAAAATCATCTCAAGATTCTTGACTCATTGCTTGTTCCACAAACACTTTGTGGTCATCCTTTTGATGACGGCTGCAGACACAGTCCACCAAAGCTGTTGCCTCTGATTTAAATAATCCTTCTACAACCACGAGTCAAATCGAATGTCTAACTTGGCAGCCGGACTCACAATCGCAGGATCCCAACATCTGGAAATGTGCAAAATGTCTGTAAACGGAAATCTTAGCCAGGATAAAAACGAGGTAATACACCCATCAAGTCTCTAGATGTCGCTGTAAGACCTTCCTATTATTATTCTAGTATTATTTAAACATAGGACTGCTTAGCTTGTGTTGCCCCACTTATCATAAAACTCTAGTACTATAAATAAACAGCTTATTATACTACACGGTTTCAGAGGTGACAGAAAATCTGACCATGATTCTCTTTCAGCTCAAAACTTCTCATCCCGAAGGACTCGCTTCAAAAGTTTAGTTGAACATAAAAATGATTCATTAGAAAATTACAGCATCTAGATTTTTAATTTGTTTCCATTAAAAAGAATAGCACTTTAGATATGAACATTTAGACCAGTCAACATGGCTTTAACAAAGTGGAAGCATTTAGTGATTGTTCTTGTTAAAATTAACACCAAGAGAATGTCACCAAAGAAAAGCATTTTATTTTCACCCACATCCAGAACTTGCACACATTAAAGGTTTCATCATTTGGTAATAATCTTTGAATTTTTTTTTTTATCAATGCATTCTTAGAGCAAAAATAAGCCACTATGAACTGTATACAACGTGACCACATGCTCCACGCCGTCACCCGCCGGAGAAAGCCACTGGCCCGCTGTGGCAGGGCTGAGGACGAGCTCCTCCAAAGAGAAGGCACTCATTTACAAAATCTGCTGGCATTGAAGTGCCGTCCGCACAGTTTCCTGTCAGCATAAAAAGTTCTATAAAATTGCTGACAAGGGTCACCTAAGAAGAAAGGATTATTCAAGTGAGGTATCGGCGCGGCGTGTAAAAACTACGAGCTTTGCATGAAGAAAACATGGAACTCTAAGTCTACAGGGAGACGACGGCACATACTGCATGTAAAGTGACTTGTGGAAAACGCAACAGTTTCGGCACAGTAAACGACGACAATGGAAATACAGTGCATTTCACAATACAGTGGTAGTAAAAACACAAACGGCTGAGAGCACACCAACGTGTGATATACTGTTTACATGGCTTTGTTAGCTTTTTGCTTGGCATTTAAAGTAAACAATTAATAATCAAACCATTATCAAATAAATGTATTTAAAATGCAATTAAGTCTAAAATACAAATAGACATGGAATTACTTTGTATGGCATTGAAGCAAGTTTTGCTGAAATTACACACGTGGAACATGCAACAGGTTTTGGCAAAGACTGACACCTTAACAGATGAAATACTTCACGTTGCGGAACATTTCCTTGCATTCTGCGACATCGTAGATGACAAAGACTGAGACGCACACTAAAGCATTTACAAACAAAAAACTAGCTCAGGATAATCAAATCCTGGGAGTAGAAAATTTTAAGTATTTATGTTTGCATAATTATCATTTCCTAACTGCTACATTCATTTCCAGTATTAAAGAAAGTGATACAACAAATATTATGCAGCTGGTGTCATGGCTGGGAAGTTGTAGAGGAATGCATGTTTTTTATTGTAAAGTGTAAAACAGAACAAAAATCTCTGAATGAGCAAAGTGCAAAATCCTCTGGATAAGGGACTTGGCACAAACAGACATTACAACTGATGCTATTCAATCAGTGTATTGATGATCTGTCATTACAGAGTGTCAGTTACACACAGGAGCTGACAAATATTAAATGTTTGGAGGTTTTATTTTATTTTATAAATGACATAAGATCTTTAAAGTTGGCCAATGCTGGATGGGAAAATGAACATGCCAAAATTCTAGACTTGGCTAAATATGATGGGGGGGGAGGGGGGGGTTATTTCAAGAGTTAATAGCTATTAATATTTCATAGTAGAGACAAGGGACATTTAAGGAATCCAATAATTCTCAAGAAAATCCACTCATCGTGTTTTCTCACGTGTTAGGTTGCAAATGCAAATAGCGAGGGAACAAGAAGCATAAAAAGCTCAACATTTCTCCGCTTCAGCTTTAAGCTCAAGGCCAACAGTGGAAAAGACGTTTGGGCTGAATCGCTGAGCCTCCAAACAGACGCTGCTCTGCATACAGGAAACGGCGACATCTCTCCGTGTCTTGTGCATCACGTTCATAGAAACCTTCTCTGTTCGTTAAGGAAAAACGTTCACCCACAGCCAGCCCAGCAGCGTCCCGTAGACCCAGGTTCTCACGTACAGCTTCCTGCCGCTCTCCGTCAGGAGCAGCGGCAGCGTCAGCCCCCCGAGGACGACTACAGATGGGAGGGTCTTGGAGAGTCTCAAAGGAGAAGGCTGGCCCTCCCCTGGGAACTTGCATATTTTGTCTGGGGCGTCCGACTTGTAGAACTCTGTCAGCAGCCTTTGAAAAGACAGATAACGCTCTTAGGAATTAAGCCCATTTGAACGATGAATTATTTTTAATTACGGTAGTTCCATCACAAATTCCAAAATCAAAGCAGATTTATTGATGCATCAAGTTGTGTGTGACAAATAGCTTCCAAGATACAAATCTTCATTTTCAGTCATGGAAAAAATAAAAATAAAATCACATTTGAAAAGCTACAAACAGAGTTTTTGTTTTCCCTGAAAACTTAAACTATCCCTTTAAACATGCTTCAGATTGATCCAGCAATCATTTCAGGAACTAATATGTTTGGAATAAATCTTGCTAATTTGGCTTTAGATTAGTTTTAGTTCCAGCGCGTCTCAACGCTGGACCCACGAGGATCATTCATTCATATCTGTACATGATCATTTGATCATTTTCCAACATGTGGACCAAAAAAGGAAACGCTTCCGTTTGCATTCTGATCGGCTAGCACGCAATTTGAACACGATTAATTGTTCTACCCACACACTCACCGGTCCTTGATTTCAAAACGCTCGTGCAGCCACCTGCGGAAGAACATTGGCTCTGCAGGAATTTCCTTTACGTCCACACGGTCGAAGTGTATGTGGACCCGAGGACATTCTTTGCACAGGAATTCTGTCAAAAACAAAAAATAAAGAGACTAAACAAAAACAGGAAAAGCCTTTCAGCAAAACGGCACGTAGAGCAAGCCCGAGGTGACAATTACACGGAGCTTCTGCGGTGCCAAATCCCTTTGATTCAGGAGAGCAGCAGCTTTTAGAAACTCTGACAGACGCCAAAGAAGCAGACCAGGTTCAGATTAAAAGCAGAAATGGTCCAGGGTGACGCCTGGAGTGCCACACATTGAGAGACAATAAACACTCTGGACAAACATTTTCAACAAGTAAATGTTTTCAGTCTCAGAGTGTGAACGCTCAAGGCTGCGCGTGCAACCCAGAGACCTCCAACTTCCTGTTTCCACAACATGCAATATTATCAGGAAACTTGCCTCTGAGGCCGAAAGAGGAAACGTGATCGAATTCAGCAGTGAAAGGCTTCTCCTCTGGTGGAGAAAGAGGGGTGATCAGGGGGGGGGGGGGGCGACGTCGAACCGAGTCGTCCCTAAAAGTTCAGCGCGTCTTTGGTTCTCACGCAGGGAGGGCTTTAGGTTTCTGAGCACTCGTGAAGAACATCACAAAACTACCTGCTAAAGGAACCCGACGCTGTGGTCTATTGACTCAAACATTTAAATACCAGTGATCTTCAAACTTCCCAGTGTGTCCCGAGTACTGGAAAATGTTAGTTAGTTCTCCAGCCACAGGGTAACGCGCCCAACAGTCTGTGACTGCTACTTTACCCACTCTACATAATCAGATTAGTCTCAGACTCTAATCCGCAGGCAAATTAGCAACTGCCTGGAATCCAGTCAGACTACAGACGGCAACTTCTGAATCACTTAAACGCAAAAAGATCACCGTGTGGTTCATTCAGTTTCTCTCCCCATCGTGAATTCTGCACTTTTTCAGAAGTCTGTTCTTGCTCATAGAGCTAACAAACAAAACCCTGTTAAGAAAGCGTGAAAGCTGACTCCCATTATATTGTATACTAAATTCCGGAACCCCCCATTGTTTGATTGGTGATCATGGTTATCGGTTTCAATGCTAAGACTTAAATAAATCAGAAAGCAAACCTTTATTTTCCTGTGCTATTATGACTTCCTGTGACAAAAGCAACATTATATTCCAAAATGTTTCTCAATAGACTCAAACTGTAAACAAAGTGCATTTCTTAGCTAACAAGTTGTGATCTGAGGCTTAGAGGAACTTCTGTCAGAAAGGAGATTAAGAACATCAATAACAACAAGAAAGGGACCCTCTTGAAGATGACGCAACGGTCTAGACTCTCGCGTCACTTCCATGTTGTTCCTGTGATTTTTACAGAAGTCACCTTCACCACATGAGACCAGGAAGTGCGTGATGAAAAGAATGTTCGTCTATTCCCTCTGGCGTTAGCTAGAAACGCATAGATGTTTATTCCTGAATAAAACGGGATGTTTTTCTAACATTCAAACGGTGTTTGTGAAACAACACAAAATGAAGAGGAACACGCGGTTACGTAACGTTTGCTCTGTGGTTAATTACTGAGGTTGGGTCGAATTACTAAGCACGGTAATACAGTGTGCGCGGCTTTCCAGAAATGGAAAACAAGAAGTTCTGAGATGGCGCTCACACCAACAGCGGATCCAAAGTGTAAACCAGTAAACAGACTGTTGTCATGACGGGACAGAATAGAATCCAACTGCAAATATCAAACAAGGCAGGCCCCGCCCTTCTTCTACCCGGTGGAATTAATCTACTCTTCTAGAGTTGGGCTTGCCCTTCTAAGTGGATCTGACCCAACTCTGCCGCCCACTTCCTTACCCGGCATTGACGGCGCAGGCGTTCTTTGACCGGAGGAATCCAGCGTTCCCTCGTACGCCACAGTGATGTCATACACGGCGTTCAGATGGCCCTTCATGATCTGAATGGCGACGTGAGCGGCCTTCATTCTGGGTGTCAGTGTGTGCCTCAGAACAGCCAGTCCTGCAAAACGGACCAATTCTAGGTTTCATCAACAATATGGGCTGAGAACATGCCAACCAAGACACCAAAGAAGAGCAGACCGGTTTAAAGCTGTAATACTGGGGCCTCCTGACGCACCGCAAACACTTGAAAAATAAATAGATTAACACTATATGATTTGAACTGCCCGGTTCCCTGGCAGTTCCATCCTCAGCATCCTTCTACCGATATAGTCCCCGTCTCTCCTCTGGACATGTCCAAACTATCGAAGTCTGGCCTCTGACAGTTTTACGACAGCAGTAAAATTTGCAGTAGGAGTTTAGTGCAGAGGTGGGATGCACCAGGGATCAGCTCTGAGCCCCTTTTTGTTTGTCATGGTGATTGACAGATGAGGTGAGACAGGAAGCCCCTTGGAATATGATGTTTGCAGATGACATTGTGATCTGCAGTGAGAGCAGAATTTAGACTCAAAGTATTAATACTTCAAAAAATGGGATAAACGCATTAATTCGAAAGGCCTTCATACATAGAGACGGTGTCAACTGGAATATTTCCATTGTCACTTTGAAACTAATAACAAGGATGAAGTAAATGTATCTGCTCTCATGCCATTACCTTCTTTCAAAGCAAAAGCCTGGCTGCTAGCGATAACATTCTTGAGCTCTGGATTATAACGCGTTCCCTCAGGAAAGATGACGAGGTACATCTGTGAGGGGGGGTGGGGGGGGGGGGAATGCCAAATGAACAAGTTTTCAGTAGCGGTCGTTTCTGCTGTCACCAAAAATGAAAATCTTGTATTCACCAGGAACAACAAACAAATACTGTACTGAACTTCACTGCGTTTTTATAGTGTACCTTTGGGTTGTCAAGACAACTTACATCAAAAAGAGAAATACTCCATATACTCACTCATCGTTAAATGAAATAAAAAGGGATGCAAGACAAGCCCTTTCAAAGTAGACAGTAATCTAGCCTTAATGCAGCCAATGCTCAATTATCATTTATTCATATATCCATTATTTCACTAATGCGGATGTCTTGTAATAAACTGAGTGCCTTTGTATGAATGCGCTATTAAATAAGAAAAGACATGGGCAGTGATTGTAGCTGCTAAAGGTTCGTTCGAGGGAGGTTTAGCGTGAACAAATGCTTATATTATGAAGTAAATATGCAAGTAATAAACAACAATAGTCGGCTACGTGCGTAACGTAATGCAGCCTACGTACTCAGAGCACGGCTTAAACATACTTACTGGTGCTCCAGACTGAGTCTGACAGAGGAGTTTCTTCTTCATGCCCTTTTCATCAAACTTCGCACTTCGCTTCACGTAGACTCCTCCATGCTACAATAGACAGACATTCTGATGAAAACAGTTGCGCAACAAGGAAATTCAAATTTAATGAACATTTGCAATTCACAAAATGACATTCAAATACTCACAGAGTTGCATTACCTGAGAAAAATACCACCCATATAGGGGTAGCCACTTCAGTCCATCTTTGAGGACGTATCTGACGTGGCCCAGAGCGCCTTGCCTGACGGCGAGCACGTCAGCAATGATCCAGTCAACTGCAAGGAACGCGATTGGGTACAGGTTAGAAGTTCACTGTGCAGCACACCAGGAGTCGCTCTGAACATAGATTAAGAACATGCTCTACCTGTACATTGGTGATTTGACATGTAGATCACATTCTCTTTGTTCTTTGGTATATCTCCATATATAACAACCTAGGGTTAAAGAAACTAAAGATTTCAGCAAAACAGTAGAAGCTCTGCGAGTAAGCAAAACGTATTCCACATTGAGACAAAGATACTTTTGTTAAATATTTACATCCAGTCCAGACTAGTTTGGCCCACTTTGACAAACGATTTCAGAATTTATCAAACTTATTAAAAGGACAGTTAAATCCTATTTAGGAAGTTGCACATAGCTCATTAGAGAAGTCACAGTCAGTGAAAAAGGCACGATCTCGGTGAGCCTGTGTGGAGCGTCACTTTATATTTAGTTCAAGAAACTGTAAATACGCATGGATGCGGATGTCATCATCTCAACCTCGATATTCAATATTATTACACTCCCATCAACCTCCATTTTATCTTAGACATTGAGAATGTACAGTTTACGGGGATCAAAAGGCATTATACTCATACTCACTTCAATTCCTGTGTAGTTTTCAAAGAAGAAGAGGATCATACTCTGGTACATGCAGTACAACTGGTCGTCCAGCTTGTGATACACTCTTGTTGGTAAGACAGATGAAAACAAACGCCACAACACCCATGACAGCAAGTAGGCTGGGGCTGTGCCCAGCATGATGGTGGCCGGGAGCCAGTAGCGCAGGGAGTAGGTGTGCACGACCAGAGACAGCAGCATGATCCCCCTCCGGGCTGCACTAAAGCAGCGAGGATCCCTGAAGCGGCCAGGAGGCCCGAGCACTACGCCCTGCTTTAGTGCACAGCCGGTGCACCCGAGTCACAGCACACCTGCTCTGACAGGTGAGCATAAGACAGAGGCACAGCTGCAGCGAGGAAGGAATGAGGGAGCTAGCTGGCTAAAGCTAATTTTAGCCTTGTGAGCAAGTCAGTTCGCAAAGTCGATTTAGCGCTTTACGGACCGACTCCGTATTACAACAGAAATAATTGTAAGTATCCTTATCGTTTCAGAAGAAAACGTCAACCTGAACTCCCTACATTTAGCGTCACTGTATAAAAAAAAAAAGCGTTAGCCAATTTTAACAAGTTTTACTAAATATTTCTCCCCCTCCCCAAACACACTTCTCTCGTGTAGGCGAGCTAATAAAGAGCTAATTAAATAGCAACCTAGTTGTTAAAACGCAACTTCCGTTCTTATCTTTACCCAGCTAGCTGCTCATTAACTAGCTCGTGCCAGCAAATGTCACGCCTCCCTACGTGAAGACACCACGTTACAACGACAAAGCCCATTGGTCCAGTGACGTCACACGAAGTAGCCAATAGGTGACAACGCAGCGTACGTACCACTAGGTCCCGAATGAAAACAGCGTTGTAAGGTTTAAACATTTTAGCTCAAGTGACGTCGTGAACGTTCTTCCAAACAAGCTCAAAAACGTGTTAACTTATTTTATTTTGTTTCAACATCGTCAAAGTACAAACATATTTACTTTCCAACTTTTTATTGATGTTTTAACTGCATTTTATGGTCTTCCTCACTAAACGGTGTGTGCTTTGTCATGTGTACAAATAAGCACAGTTATACATCTTTGTTGTGTGACGCACAATGGTAACTAAACCTAAGGCGCTATAAGGTTAAGTTCCTACTTTAATCTCCATTAAAAAGCAAATACCTGGTGAAAACTGAAATCAATCTCAAAAAAGAAAACACAATAAAACAAGCATTTATTATAAATGAAGAAATACAACAACACTGATAGTATTACCATTATAGCATTGAACTGGGTAATTTTAATCACATTGTTAGAAATGAAAAATAATCTGGCTCAGTCTCAACTTGTTTTTAAAAAACAATATTGATTATAAGTTGAAGTAATGAAAAAGACAACTAAATATAATTGGCATACAAAATGTCACAGCTCTACTTCACAGGTTGTTGAATGGTTGACAAGTGATGTTTTTCTGTTTTGTTTTTTTTTTTTAATCCAAGTCATAGTTATCGTATGGCAGCTGCTTCAAATGTGTGATGCTATCTGAAACAAACAACAACAAAAAGAGAATTCTTCAGTGATATGTTCACGAGAGTGGAATTTAGGACAGAACACAAAGAAGACCAGGAAATACCTTACCTAGCACCCACTGCTCTGACAGAATCCTGCTTCCCTCTGGTCTCCTGCCTGTATATTTCCCGATGCAAATCACCGCCTGCCGCACAGTTTTACAGACTGTTCCTCCACACAACTGGATCAGTTCCACCAGACTCTGAGCAGGCGGCTGGGAGTGCTGGGACACAAACATGGCAGGCTGGTTCTGGAAGAGGTCCTGCTGATGCTCGCCGGGGGACAGGTGTCTCTGGAGACGGCAGATCTGAGAAAAGAAACTGACAGTTAGATACTGTAACTGTATTTAGAGACATGCATTCAGGACAGGCTGATACAGAAGCTGATCTTGTTTAGCTTCTCTTTTCAACAGAAATAAAATAAACCAAATCACTAAGGTTACAAAACAGACGGGGATCATCCATCAGGAGTGGATCCACAGATCCACAGTGTATTAGCAGCAGTAAAACTAGTATAATCACACAGCAGTGCAAGTTACCGGTTGTAAAATGTTCATGAGTCCGATTCAGAATTATTAAGTGTTCATGAGTCTTACAGCCGAGGGGTTAGGGGTAAACAAGCTTTAAGGCTTTCGTCTTTACCCAATGTTTGCAAAGGGTTCAATTTAATATAAGTATTGCTTATGGGTACAGAGACAGGGTCAGACTAACTTAATTCACATTGTACTCTTTAAAGTGAATGAGTGAATAATATATGTATCACTTGCTTATCGTATTCTAGATATGTGCTTTTAAAGACAAGGAAACAGACAAATCCTAAGCATGTCTGTTGCATTTATGGAATTATCAAAATCTCTAGAGGATGGGTTAGGTTTGCCTGTGGAAGCAAATCTCTGACAAACGCTCGGCTCAACTCAAGATGAAATGCACCGAACGGTGGCTGCAACTTCTTGGCTGGGTGGATGATCATTTCATAAAACTAAACTACCTCTAGAAGGGCAGACCTATACCTGAAATAGTAGCACATTACCACAAAAAACATGTTTTAAAGTTCAACTACCCTCATTATAATGATAAGTTGCTACTGGAAAATCATCAGTTTCCCTATAAAAAAAGAAAATTCCAACTCCTTACTCAGACATCCCAGCCCATATTTTTGTAGCCACATGTTGCCTGTATATTTACATTATCCTGCAGAGAGGAAGGACAGATGGACACATCCTGCACAATTCTGTAGCAACTCATGCCAAGCAAGAATAAATTCAGGGCTAAAATTCTGCTGTGATGGAATTCATTGTTTATTTATTGTATGAGAAAACTGTCCAGCTCATTCTCGAACATAGAAAGTGGCGCAGTCCTAAGTTAAATGCATCAGTTTCCCACCCCTCTGCTGTACTTCAATAACTTGAACACTGTTAACATTATATCTCAGGCAGTGATTCAGCGTGAACACCTGAAAAAGTCAATGTTGTTGGCATGATGACAAGTCCTTCCTCTTTGGTAATGTGCCTTAAATACATTGCATTTCCCTTATACAGTAACTATTACATCACCCTACTTCCTACAATTCTGCTTTGGTATTTCTATCCCACAGTTGAGAGGCTTTCCTGTTAAAAATTTGATGCTAAAGATTAGCATCAAATCAGGTGCAGTAAGTACTAAAATGCAGTTATATCAACGTAAAATAGCAATTCAACAACATTGATTTCAGTCTCCAAGCCATTCTGTTCGGGAGAGACGAACAGAATTACCAAAGGATCTAAAAAAAAAAACATCCATGACTTGCTCACATATTTAAAAAATATTACTGTAAAAAAGTCACCCATCTAACAAAGAGTCTAACTTTAAAAAATAATTTTTTATTGCTTAAGAAAACAAAACAACCCGCAATTTCCCAACATTTTCTGATATGACAGGCATTTTACTTATGAAGACAAAAATATGTAAAGTGCATGCTGTCTGAAAAGGCATAAATCTACCCTTGAATCACATGCAAATAAAAGAGCAAGGAATCTTTCTGGTCAGAGGTCATAAAGTGGCAACTTTAGTTTGTGCCAATAACATACTTCATGGTCTGAGACCCAAAGAAAACTGTGGGAATTTGGGATTATTTTTGCAACATGATGAACTTGGTAAATAAATCATATTTGTGCATGTCAAGATGAAAATAAAGAAGAATAGAATAGAAAGAGTAGGAAAAACCTTCAGTTGAGGTTTTGCAAGAACAAAATATGAGAGTAAGAGATGAAACAGTCATTCAAGCAAAGACTCCTCTCTCCTTCGAATCTCTCATTACAAGACGCTAGTGTGTTTGGACTAACGGTCTGTCCATGAGCCAGGAAGCATTCTTCAATGAATGGAATGGACACTGCTACTACCAGCACGTGTGCTGAAGGTAGACAGCTGCATCCTGAGTAGGTGTTAGGCGAGAGGAGAATAAAACATGTGGGGATTTGTATAGGATATAGTGGAAGGTGTGTATAATTGTGTGCAACTGCTCATACGCGTCCATTTAGTGAGTGTGCACTGAAAGGAATCTCCTCTTCATTGCTCTTCACAGAGACGGGTCACTCTGAGGGGAGGGGAGTGGTTTAAACTGCTCAGTGGGGACAGAGGCAGCTCAAATACAGGGTAGGGGGCTTGACAAGAGGCGCGCACAAGCATTCTGGCACCTGCAATCTAAGAGAATGACACACGACCTCTAGTCGCTGATGGCTTTTTCTTCTTCTACTGCTGAGAGGTAATATAAGGGATGTGGAAAAACTTCAGAGGACTGTATACACTTGGATGCTATTGGGGGGGAAACATCTAAGCATTGAGAGAAGATTAAGGACAAATCCAAGAGGTTTCAATTGTAATAACTATATTTCAACGTGAGGTTCCACCGTGACGATGCTGAATGTGGATTTATTTGTTTTAAGCTTCTTTCTTGGTCTGGGGACAGGATATAGTGCTGTGGGTAAGAAAGAGTATCAGATCCAAAACGGGCCATGCAGCTACACTTTTCTGCTGCCTGAGCAGGAAAACTGCCAAACACAGAGCAGCAACTCCAACGATCCCGTTCAAAAGGATGGAGCCATGGACGGTGAGGAGTCGGCTCAGAGGCTGGAGCAACTGGAGATAACCATGGAGAACAACACACAGTGGCTGCTAAAGGTAAAGTTGGGTCACATGTCATCCCAGCAAAACCAGAAAATGTGGTTTATCATAGTGATTTAAGATTTAAGTTACACACACGCGAAAGGTAGCAGTTTTAAAGAAAACTAGACATCCTGTATGGAACATGAGGATGATTTTCAACAAACTGCTGACATCACCAGAGGTTTTACTAACACTGTAGAAGAATTATCAAAATAATTTCCATGCAGAAGATTTTACAATTGTACTAACCAGAATGCTTCAGGATAGCTGCTGATTTTTTCTCTCCATGATCGACATCTTATTCAGTCTCATAATAAGCCAAATGCTGTTTGTTCAAAGGTCTTCCCAAAAAGAAAATTACTACATTAAAATTCTGAAAACGGCACCGATTCATTCTCTCTTATTGAAAGTGCCAGAAAAAAATGAAACTGCAAATATTTTTCATTAAATATATATAGTAGATATGATGTCTCATGCTCATTGAACCACTCTCAATTTGAGCCTGATGAATCCTAGTATTGTCATCTTGGAATATGCCCCATGCATCAGGGAAGACCAAAATACATTGATGGAATAACCTGGTCATTCGGTATCTTCAGGTAGTCCAGCTGACCTCATTCTTTTGCTGAAATGAAGTAAATTATCCAATAGAAGGCGTGTACATATTTGCGTAGTTAAATCCAGGCAGTGTGTTAATCTTCAATACCACAAAATAATCAGCGCAGCAACGACGAAAAACGTGGAACAAACAGAGAATGTGCCCAGTGTCTGAGACAAGTTCGTTAAGTGCGAAAATACACAAGTCTGTAGACGAAGACCTCGGAGCAGGTGTCCCGCTCAAAGGTTTCCACACTGCTATTTCAGGTTGTGGAGCGATTACCTCGAGCAGCAAATTCTCTCCTTTCTTCTCCTCTACTCAGCTACACAAGAAAGTGGAGACACGAGGACACACAGCTTGATCACACAATTTGATCTCTCTGCATAAAACAAGCTGTGGTCCACAGGAGAGGTTGGCGGGGGTCTCCACTTTGATGTTAATCCAGACACTAACTCAGTAATGACGCTCACAGACAACAGTACCGACAGCGTCTCAAGAATCACAGACCAGTCGCAAATGAAGAAATGCCAAAGTCCAACAGCACATAATGACGGGTTACGTATTCCAGGACCTTCTTCTGTTGTGCAACCCGAGGCCCATTGGCATAGAAGAAAATAAATACTTTTACAACATCCATTATAGCAACACAGATTATCATTACTATAACTATCGGTCTGCATTCTTTTTTAAACAGTGGAAGTATTCGATTCTGTTAAATCTGGTCAACAAGTCATCCACTGTAGCAAATCTAAGCTTTAATAATAATGACGCGGAATATCCAAATCATGAAATTCTACTTTTAATGGGAAGACACACACAAAAAAAAAAAGATTTCAGCGCCCCACGGTCTTAAATTTGAATAATTTCCTGCATATTGTTTTCAAGCTCGCACACTGCAGACTTCCATAAGCTGTGATTTACTGTTTAAAATCCAACAGGAGTCACTTGCTTTTTAAAACTCTTATTTACGCAGCACCATAGATCTAATGGCAGCTGAGCAAAGCCATTTGTTGCGAGTGGACACCTTTGAAGCAAAGGCAGCAAACAACCGATTAGATTTGCTCTCTGCCAATAGGACATCCTGTCAACAATTCATGACAACCGTCCAACAACCAGACCTCGCTGCGTGTGTCCACGACCGCCATAAACGGAAGTCAAACAAAATCTGCACTAATTGCTCCTGATGCTTGGAATTGCTAAAAATAAATAAATGATAATAACAGTAACTGTTGCATTGCTAATGGGTAAATATAAACATTTACGACGCAAAATGACTGACACTTGCTTCCAGTTCCACACACACACACACACACACACACGTGTGTCATGCTGTCATGAAGGATGTAACTCCTCACTCAACACTTCCATCCTGTTTACGAGTCCTATGACCTGATTGCCACTCAGGAACACCGTGCAGGAAATAACTTAATGATTGGTCGCGGCCTAAATCTGACAATACCGCAAGGTGGAAAAGAACTAACTGCGTAAAGATGAAACATGAACCTTTTCGCAGCCAGAGAGAAGCTACACTATTCCTATGGATCATCGATAAATGTTATTTTAATGCTGCATTGAGAAATAACAAACCGCTACTTTCCACAGGACACGTCATTGATCAGACATGATTTTCACTCCGAAATGGCTGATTTGGAAAGTGCTTTGCTATGGGACAATTCTGGTCATGTAAATCCCAATAGCTCTTAAAATAATAAAACAGCGCTCCATCACAACACTCTGACATTAGCGCCATCAATCTACGTGCAAATAGGTTGTTAAGGGCATATTCTCATGCACTTACCCCTTACAGACGGAGCAAACATGACCTCACTCAATATTTTTCAAACTGAGGAATACACCTTATAGAGCAGAAGACAGTTAACGATTACAAAAAAGTCTAAAGGTTGGGGTGTAAAACAAGCCAACAATGAAAGATACCGAAGGTTTCGGAGAGAGGTTTTTATTTTTCCTCAGTATCTGCTTTTCTTGATCAAGTATGACTACACATCCCATAATGACAACAACAACATGGATTGATCGTCTGATACGGGCCATCTGTTCCCTATACGAGCCAGAACTTGGTCCGCATTGCCGGCAGCAAGGGTTGGATTCGCCAGGGCTGCCCTTTGTCACAGATTCTGTTCATAACTTTCATGGACAGAATTTCTAGGTGCAGGTGAGTCCGGTTTGATGACCTCAGGATTGGGTCGCTGCTTTTTGCAGATGACGGGATCCTGTTGGCTCCAGCTCTCACTGGATCGGTTCACAGATATGCATGTGAAGCGGCCGTCCAACCTGGAGGAGACCGTGTAGAAGACCCAGGACACGCTGGATGAACAATGTCTCTCGACTGGCCTGAGAACGCCTCGGGATCCACCCGGAAGAGCTGGAAGAAGCGGCCGGGGGGGAGAGAAGTCTGGGCTTCCCTGCTTAGGCTGCTGCCCCCGCGACCCAGCCCAGGGATAAGCGGTTTGAAGATGGATGGATGGATGGAACATGGTTTGACTTCCTGATCCAACGGAGTAAATCTGAACTATGAAAAGTAGCAATAAAACCTACCAAACACGCATAACTAAACGAGGTTCGCAGAAACAGCAAGAAACCAGAGCAGCAGGTTTTCAATCTGTGACCTATCATATGAAAACATAGCAGTGTGCACAATAAATCTACTGGTTGTTGATACTAATCAATGTCTCTGTTCTGTGCTGCAGCTAGAGAACTACATTCAGGACAGCATGAAGCAGGACATTGTCCAAATCCAACAGACTGCTGTCCACAACCACACAGCCACCATGATTGAAATTGGAACAAACCTACTGAGTCAAACAGCAGAGCAAACAAGGAAGCTGACCAACGTCGAGGCGCAGGTGAGGCTGCGCCGCTATTCAAACGTGGGGAAGGACAATACGCTAAAACACACACAAGCATGTTATTCGAAAGCACACTGCAAAAACAGTTCATATTCTGTAACAGAAAAACATGTTCATGAAAATGTTTTCTCAAAGACATGAATGCATTAACATGTTTTCTTCAATACGTTTCATTAAATAATGTTATCTCAGATTGCAAAAAAAAAAAAAAATAACTGAGGGGAAAAACAGGCATGAATGAGTCAGTTTATTATTGTGGCTACACATCAGTGACCTTATGTGAGCCAACTGTACAGCATTTCCTGTTATTAGCACTTCTCATATTCCCACAGAAAGGGTCTTTCGGTTTGTCACAATCACACATCCGTCTGTCCAAAGTCGTCAACAGCTGCAGTGGAGACACATGGATCCATGCAAACAACCTGCTTTTTGCTGAGTTCAGTTCCTCCAAAATGGGATATTAGAGGCGAGGTCCTCAACCCCAGTGTTTAGTTCAATACATCTGTCTGTGAAATTAGGTGGACTTGCAATGCTTCCCTTTGTTCAGGTGCGTCTGCTGCGGTGGGAATTTGCTTGTTCTTTTCTGCCGTGTTTTTCCATTTTGCAAATGGAATGTTTGCCCACTCTGCAAATTTTGCAAACTGAGCTTCAGCTGCACTTGATCCAGAATATCTGAAATGCTGTGATAAATTCCCTGTTGGCCAGACACATTTTCTATAAGACTATTATGTCCTTTAGAATTTGAATGGACATGTCCGCTGATTGTTTGCCAAGCGTCTCGTAGTACAAACTCAATGAAAGATATGTTGTTACTCGAATACTACATTAAACATTAAAATGAAAGAATAATTCCAAGGGCCACAGTCTGACCACACCGTCCTTTTTTCAGGTAATTCATCACACAACTCGACTTGAGCGAAGACTTCTTGAAAATTCTCTGACGACCAACAAGTTGGAAAAACAACTAATTGTCCAAACGAATGAGATCAACAAGCTGAATGACAAAAACAGGTGAGTGCACCAAGTCACGGGGCAAATGATGGATGCTGGATATTTTCAGGGCATCCAGGGGACAAAGACAAAGCTCACTGCTCAAGCAGTTTCCTGCTTTTCCTCAGCATTCTGGAGAAAAAGGTGGAGGGTATGCAGGAGCAGCGACAGATTGAGTTGAAGGTCCTTCGAGATGAAAAGGAGCAGCTTCAGACTCTGATTCTGAGACAGACGGCCATCATAGGCGAGTTGGAGCAGCAGTTCCTCAAAGTCTCCTCTAACAACACTGCACTGCAGCATCAGCAGCAGGAGTTACTTGACACTATGAACAACCTCATTCACAGCATCTCTGTTGGCTCAGCTGGAGGTAGGTCAAAAAATCAGGTCATCGTATCGTCTTTACCTTGTAGTAGAGTCATCAGTGACAGATGAGACATGCATGAACTAATCCAATGAAACGGCTCCACCACAACTCAGGTTTCATTTAAATCTGTGTTTGGAAAGCACAAAACAAAACCTACCCCCTTTGTTTCAGACGACGTGAACTTATCAAAGCAGCACAGAACAATCCTGTACTGCAATTGTGTAGCATCACATTAATAAGAATGCTATCTTCTGCAGAGAGCAAACCTACCATGATGCAGGACACTCCTACCACATTTGTGGACTGCGCTGCCATTTTCAAGTCAGGAAATACCCAAAGTGGAGTCTACACTCTCACGATTCCCAACACTACAATGGAGGTTAAGGTATAGTTCACCTGTTTAATTAATCCAGACTGGTTACCGAGTTCACAAGAACTAATACAGAAATAATAAATAAGCATAGGACGTACATTCATGCGTTGGTAGTAGAGCCAGTCGAGTGCAGATGCATACTGTATGCGCAGAGGCATGCACTGACTGAGCCATGAACGCACAAAGCTCAGTAAACAGTCCTGTGTTTGAAGGCAGGTCAGTTAAATTAACATTTGGTCAGACCTACTTAATGACGGGCATTCTTGAGCTGCAACTGTGATTTTCCATAGATACTTTTCAGGGAATTTTGGACTTCAGTTCTGTGTTCTTTCCCCAAAACCTGACATTTGTTTTACCCCAATTCAAATAAAACTCTATTGTCAAATTATAAATGAACACAACATTTCTGAAAAGGATTCATTTTGAAATATTAATTAGGGTAACTATTTCTCCTTTGCGATTGAAGGCTCTCTGTGACATGGAGACAGATGGCGGTGGATGGACGGTCCTACAAAAACGCTTTGACGGTAGTATTGACTTTCATCGTACGTGGCAAGAGTACAAAAAGGTACTAGCTGTCAAGAAGAAGTTCTTATTGAACTTTTTGCTGTTTTGTTAATGGGAAAAACTACGGTGTTCCAGTGGAATTAAATTATATCAACTGTCTTTTCAGGGTTTCGGGGAACCGTCAGGTGAATTCTGGCTAGGAAATGAATTTGTGTCCAGGCTCACAAGTCAGCAGTCCTACAAACTAAGGATCCAGCTAAGTGACTGGGAAGGAAACTCTGGATTCTCGCAATATGACCAGTTTTCTCTGGACAGCGAAGCACAGAATTACAGGTAAATTGTACTGACAGCACTGAGGAAATTAAACCTGCCAGATGATCGGTGGCAATTACTCCACATTTTTTAATTTTACCAAAATGTTATAGTGCTCATGTTGCTGAAGCCCATTCGCAAATAATGTGTCTCTCTTACAGAGCAAGAGACAAGTAAAACTAAATAAACTAAATAAATGAAGAAAAATCACTCGTACTCAAAAACCTGCAAGCAAAAGACTCTATACTGATCCCTCTGGATGGAGTTGCTTTACTGCAAGAGTGTTTATTTCCTGGTGCAGATTTACTGGCATCATGCCAAAGAAACCATAATAAAATTGGACCGGGTTCGGAAAATAGGCGATACTTCTTGAATTTGTAACACTGAATCTGCAACTCTAGGGAGGAAAACAACCCTTAAAAGTATTTACTTTACAAAGCTATGCTAATAGAGAGATAAGGACATTTCCTTATCTCCTTATTTCCTTATTTTACAAACAGACTTTGAAATACCTGTACTCCAATTTAATAAGGCTCTATTGAGCCTTGAGCTTACTTGGCAATGATCAATTTGTTGTTGAGTTACTTGGCTGAGTACCGGTAGCTTCAAATAACTCCCAAAAAGAAATTGCACCAATAGAATTGAATTGAAAAAACAAAGAAAGTGTCATGCAAATACGTCACACTTTAATCCTTATGCCAAACCCTAAACCCCTGTAACTGCATAAATAAATGCCTTTTGAGGAAGAGCAGGTACGGACTTCCTCTTTCTTCAGTTTTCCTTTTCCATTCTACAGGATATACCTTAAAGGTTTCAGTGGAACAGCAGGCAAAACAAGCAGCATTGGGCAGCCAGTAAGTGATTTCAGTACGAAGGATGCAGACAATGACAAATGTGTTTGCAAGTGCTCACAACTGACAACAGGGGGTAAGAAAATTTTTTAAAAATTCTCCCAAAAATAATTCAATAACAACCATTCTGCTTTTCAGGAAAACATATTTATTGTTGCCAATTTGTGATGACACTTGTCACCCAAATCTTGGCACTTACCCCAAAAATCTTCAAGGGCATTTTAAGCACTCCCTCACTTTTGTAGTCAGGTCAAAGAGCACAATTAGCTTAGAATTTATCACTGATCAACTCATTGGGGAATTCAGCCTTTACAATGGCTGACATTAATAGCCTGGGAACAGAGCTGTTCCCTCTCTCCTCTTGTAGCTTAAGGGTCCCTCCTCCATTCCCTTGAAAGTGACTCTGCTGCCAGGAGTTTTGTCTCCTCTGCGCTGGGGTCTGCCAAGTGAGCACGAAAGCCTAAAAACCATAACCCTATCCCTTTTTCCCATGAGGGGTCTCACACACGGGATACATTAGCACATGAAACACAATCATGACTAAGTGGCATCAATGGGGCTAAGAGAAAAAGGAGGACTACGATCACAAATACACACATGCAGTGAATATATGTGATATAAACCTATTAAGCGTGTTGTAAAGTCAATTAAGTACCGGAAATTCTCTAGTCCACCAGCAAATCACAAGCCTGTCAGAAATAGATCCGATGATTTACCGTAGTTTTAACAAACACAAAGATTCCTCACAGTACAGTGCAACAATAACATTTCATCTAACTATTATTGCTTTCATTTTCCAGGTTGGTGGTTTGATGCCTGTGGTCCATCAAATTTAAATGGGATGTATTATCCTCATGGCCAAAACTCCAATCGCTTCAATGGAATCAAATGGTACTACTGGAAAGGCTCGGGGTACTCACTGAAGTCCACAGCAATGATGATCAGACCTGCAGACTACTCGGGGTCACTTTGAGTGGTCGCTCTCAAAATAAATAATCTGGGAAGCTAAGTCTTCTTGACAAGTGACAACAAACAAAAAAACCAAATATAGAAATCTTCAAGGGAGTCAAAGCATTTGAAACTATATTTACATACCTTTGAAAGTCAGACGTTGTGCATTTTTATGTTTGTACATATATGCATCAAATGGGTTGTCAAAATGACTGTATATACTGAAAAGAATTAGGGATGGCAGATATAAAATATATATACATATATAATAATGATAAATATAATTTATTGAATGAATTGGAACTGTTGTCATCTGCTTTTAGGATCACGTCACCAGCTGCTGCATCTGGGTGTAGGCTAACCTGCTGTAACCATTATCAGTGGTTTTCACAGTTTCAGGGGAAGAGAACATGCTAATAAATAACAATACATTCACAGAAATCAGAGAAGGGGTCTCTACCAACTAGCGCAAACCTCCGCCAAGCAGCTCATTCCCATCACTTTCCTTCCCATGAGCCAGAATAAAACGTGAAATCCGTGAATCTAATTTCTTGAATGATTATTTAGATACCACTTTAGCTGTGTTTTGACACAACAGCAGCTTGAGTGCTGATGGCACAACATGCAGATGAACTGGTTCAAAGTGATTGTTAAGTATTCTGGAAAAGTTACTGCTTAATGCCTAAATGATCATTTTCATTTCACAAATAGTCAGGGGGTTATGTATCGCTAAAATATCCAACATATTTAGCTATTTGCATATGTTTTGCAATAAAATGACTAGTTGAGAAAGTTTTTTGGTAGTCGGTGGATTGAATACATATAAAAAATTGTCATGTGGTGCCGAGTACGAGAGATTAATAAAGAGGGATGTATGGTACGGTACTAAATGCTGAATGAGTCCATAGGAGTAAAAGGACAATAAACTGCTATGAGGACATAACAATAATTTGCCATGGCGAAAGGCCTAATGAGTCCAAATGAGACGACACTCATCTGCAGCAAGACGGTATTTCTTCCCTGGCAGCGCCAGGAAGTGACAGAGATTCGAGTTCAGGAAGAGGCAACATTCACACAGGATGCGTCAGAAAAAAAACAGCGGCCAGAAAATGGATGACTCGCAATAAAATTGAGCACGTTTCCGTCCAACTTCCTCAGCTTTGGTTTTACGAGTGCTTATTAGTTTTCAAGGTCAAAAGGGGGGATGTCGCTAAAATGTTTGCGTCTGGTACTACTGAACTCGTGCAGCACTCACCTGCGCTGCAGGAAACTGGTCTGAAAGTTCGTATGGTTCTTCTGCAACCCATTGCCTTTGCTCCAAACACCAGAGAATCTACTCGGGATAAATAGAATTAAAATATAGCAAAACACTTAATCATCATATAAATGGCATTTTATACAATGTCAATCTACATACCCATTCAAAAGAGAGGATCCAGCATCCTCGAGCTATGCCCAACAGGATATTGAGAGTCCGCCTTTCACCTCCAGACACAACATGAGTTGTGCTCTCAGAAACTCGGTCAACAATTGAAAAACGTCCCAGAGCTTTCACAACCTGATCTGCAATATGCTGCTTTCTACAGGAGGTGAAATACCACATTTTTAACACTAAAACAAGGATGTGTTAAAATAAATCCATGGTAAAATTCATGATAAAAACGGTTTAAAATACTTGAGGTACATACTCAGTGGGCATGCTCGTCATGACCAATGTCTTCACAGTCTGAAATACAGAGAAACAGATGCAGATTTAAAAATGTCACAGTTCAGTTAATATTACGTACATGAAGAAAGAGAGAGAAAACACACTTCAGCCCGGGTGGGGACCCCTGATATACTCAATATAATAAAGTTAACTTGATAATGTCTCAAAGCTGTTTTGGTGATTGATACAGCAGAGGAAGATGCAACGAAGCCAAAGAGGAAATCAAGGTTACAAACAAGGACCACCAGGCAAATGCGCTGCCACACTGATATCTGGTCCACAACCGAAGACAGGAGATGAAGCACAAAGAATTAAAGTGGTGTCAAAGAGTCCACCAGCCCGGCTCACAACAGGCAGGCAAGTTGGGAGGCCATTTTGTTAGCGTCGTCACATAACCCGTAATCTTTGGCTGTCCGGACAGAAGTTTTGTTAGCGCTAACACTGTAGGACTGCCAAAACGAGGCCAGAAAGGGGGCTAAGCTGAAGGGGAATTAGACTTATCATGCACAGGGGGCATGTTCTAAAAGCAACAGAAGAAAGCCGGCACGAGTGGCACCACAGCCTCTGAGCACAAATGAAGGAAATTCTTCACTGAATGACTTTACCTCCTTACTGGCTGCCATTCTGCACTTACTGCAAAATGACACTATTCAAAAATGAAATTCAGAAGGCCATCCTGGGCCTCTGAGACAGTTACAAATAACAGCTATGTGAGTACTACATTACCGTAGCTGCAAAGGGCATCAAAAGAACATCCACTGTCGGGTCCCATGAACATTAAATGAACAATGATGGAAAAAATACCAGATTTATACAGGAGTATTAGTAAAAATAGGAACAGTCTCTTTTGGACTACAGAGGCACAAAGACTTCCTGATTTGAAATAAAGATGTCTGTGCCTCATTTCACTGTTATTGTAATACATTACCATTACTGTATTGCGCATCTGAAATTTGCTGAATGTGATTTAAAAATTAGCCTAAAGAATTTTGTTGTTTGCATTCAATATATGTAATTTGGTGGCATTAGAGCAGCAGCACATCTGCACTGAATACATAATATTTACGGTCTGGATTCTGCATGCTTCACAGGCCATGCAGGTGTCTGACCTCCGTGTACTTGTGCCGGATGACTGTGTTTATCAATGCTGCCGCATGTTTGGACATTCATCTATTATCATGATCCTCACAGAACCTAAAAGAACAACTTCAGCACCTCTGTGATGACGCTACTATAAATTCAAATCATAACACATCCCTGGGGGGGGGGGGGGGCATGTTTGGTTTGTTTCAGCTCCAGCTTGTTGAGGTTATCAGCATAACGAAAACAGAGCACAGGTGCATATTACAAGCAAGGAAGTCGTAAGCTACCATCACAGCGGGGAAAACACAGGAAGCCCTCAGGACTAGACAGAACATCTCGACTATATGCGTCAAATGCCTACAGAGGCGGAAGTGTATGACCTTATGGAGGAAATGGCGCGCACACACACACACACACTATTCGTGTTAGGTTCACTTCCTAAACTTCCTATACTGCAGAAAGCAACGGATGTCACAGGATTATTGTAATATTGTACAGCTCCAACAGTTTGAGAAGATTAATTTACATGAACTATTATTTATCGTAAAAAAAAAACAGTTAAAAAAAGATTTTTGCGTTTGTTTCTGAGCATTAAAGTAGAATAAGGAGAAAGTGTCAAAAATGTGGCCTGAAAGTCAGTTTAACTCGTCTATATACACTGAAGGAGATTAAATAAATCAGCAAAAAGGACTCTTTGTACGTCTTGCTTCCACAGTCCCACTTTTTTCCATTACAATAATAAAAAATACAAAACCAATATGCATTTTAGGAAGATTTTCTTTAAAACCATCTCACCTTTGTCATATCAGCCATCTTCCGAGGACTCAAGCTGTCTTGATTTTCTTCGCCATCAGAGCGGATCTCTCTGAAAACAGCTGCAGCCTCATTTCCTCCCTCTACATTTGAGAATAAGACTGTGATAAACTTGGGTAGGAGGGTTTCCTTTGGTGATCACACAGCAGGTGCTGCTTGTGTGCGCATTTATAACAGTATACGTTCCAAACTAGCAGAACGAATGCTCAGTTGTTCTCACGTCTCACATATAAACTAATCTCAGTATAATAAAATAAATTCCACCAGTAATGTTCTTAAATAAAGCGTAGAGAAGCATTGTATAGCAGTTACAACGTTTTAAAAATAAATAAAAGTAAACTGCCCAGCTTCAGAACTACTTATTCTGGTCAGGGTGTAGTTAACAAATACATCCAGGAAAACATCTCAGTCTCTGTGTCTTATAATCACACGCGTGTATCTGGGACTCAAATTTTCTCTGAGGAAAAGACAGGAGGCGGAGCTAGAAGTGGCGGAGATGAAGATGCTGAGGTTCTCCTTGGGAGTGACCAGGTTGGACAGGATTAGAAATAAGACAATAAGAGGGACAGTGAAGGTTAGACATTTTGGAGACAAGGTCAGAGGACAGACTTGGATGGTTTGGACATGTCCAGAGGAGAGACAGGGACTATATCGGTAGAAGGATGCTGAGGATGGAACTGCCAGGGAACAGGGCTAGAGGTCGACCCAGGAGAAGATACATGGACGCAGTGAGGGAGGACATGAGAGTGGCTGGTGTTGGGGAGGACGATGTAAAGGACAGGGTGAAGTGGAGAAGGTCGATTTGCTGTGGCGACCCCTCATGGGACAAGCTGAAAGTCCAGTAGTTAATCAACAGGCTCATTACTCACCTTCCAAGGCCTGAGAAAGGACACGGACAGAGTCTTCCTGCCGCTCCGATACGGCGTTATCCTCGGTTAACTTTGTTGGTTGTGCTCGTCTCCGTTTTCTTTCAACACTTGTACTCATTTTGGTACCGATAAATGGCAAGGTGCTCTGTCTCCGCCGTGCAGGCACAAACGTGTCATCAGAAGCTGGACTATCCAGAGATGTTTCAGCATCCTGCCGTGGCTGACGTTGACGTTGATCACACTGCTCCTCGTGGCTTTTGCCCACTTTCTTCTCCTTCTTTTCACAGTTCGTTTCAGATCCAGCGCTTTCACTTCTTTGTTTTCTCTTTTTTGGCACAGAGTGCAACTCAAAAGGAATATGAATGTCTCTTTCCACAGGTAGATCAGGCAAAACATTTATTTTTGCTTTATGTGGGCAGTTAGCTGGGGAGAAGTAGTCTTCAAATACGTCATCGTCCCCCCCATCAGCGGAAACCGGGACAACCTTTTTAGAGTCACTCGATAGAGTGAAAGGTCGTACCAAGGCAGAAAGCGACAGTCGAGCTGGTCTCTGTGTTTTCGCTTCCATTTTCCGCGATGGAGTGGAAGTTTGTTTAGACTGTTTAAATGCAGCCTTGCCTGACTTAAGTGGGGACAAGAAATGACAAGAATTCACAGCAGCAGGGGAAACATGAGTCTTCGTCTCTTTTAAGGACTTGGCTGCATTCATTATTTGCTTTCCCTCTTCGGTTTGGTCAGTTGATGGACGAGAGGATTTTCTAACTGATCGGCCCTTTTCTTTAGTAACCTTCTTGCTGCTGTCAGAACTATGGCAAGGGCTCTCGATTACGCCCTTGGATTTGTGTTTCTCTGATGGCCGTCTTTTTATCGACTTCCTCCTTGCCTTTTTCGGCGTATTCCCTGTTTCATCCTCTCCGTCGGTGAAGTCGGGGCATTTCAAAGGACTTAAACGGCGTTTCGATGCGTTACAGCTTCGGTGCTTCTCTGAGGCCTTCCCGTTGCATTGTCCAACCTGACCATGCTCAGTGAAATCAGGTTGTTGTCGGTTCTCTTCCTTATCGGGTGAGTAGACAGGTTCAGCAAGAGAAGTATTGGAGTCCTCGTCTGACTGGTCATCTATATTAAGACAAAAATAATAATCTTATTTATGTGCATTGTTTCCATTTGCCAGTGAGTTATGTTGGATTTTCGCAAACAATTCTCAATCATTTGAAACAATAAACCACAAAAAGCTGAAAGCAGTTCACAGCGTATGACGAAGCTACTGAAGTAGCTACTTCTCATACAGCATGTTGAAGAGACCAAACAAACCCTGAGACGCTACCATGGATACCAATGAGAGTCAAGACACCAATAAAAATCACATCCTGAGCAACACCAAACATGGCAGTCAAAAGGATTGCTTCTCCCATCACACAAGAACCTTAAACTACCGTAAATATTTAAAACCACTGAACCGGATTTCATATATTTGATAAAAGAAGTAAACCCACAATCTTGGCTGATTTGCATCAAATATGAATTAATGTTTTCAATGTACTTAATCTAAGTGGCTCTGAAAAATAAAATCTTCAATGAATCTAATGTAATATTTAAGAAGTTGTCAGAAAACTCCAATGGGGTAACCATGGCGCCCTGTTTCAGTTTACTGATAACTATTGCTGCAACAGTGTTTTTACTGCTGTCAAACATTGACCTGGTCATTCAAACAACCCGACCAAAAGCACAAGTCCAAGTACAGGTGCTATGACGGAATTCAACACAAGAGTTCATCTGGGTTAATCTTGCTGCTTCACTTTCAAGGTCTACCAGTAAAAAAAAAAAGAAACACTCCAGATATTCTTACATGTTAATCTGAGGACAGTTGGTGTGCTCCCAAGGGAAGTTTTAATCCCAGTTCCTGAGCAGGATTCAACCGTCTGTGAAGCTGAAAGACAGTAACATACATATAAATGTATTTCTGCTGTTTCTTAGAGACTGAAATATGTGCAACAGATTGTCGTTCCATTTGCTGAGCCGACCTGTGGGCGAGAGTCGTTGGTGTTTCTCTTTCATGTCTTTCAAACGCCGTGCCATGTAATCCGATCTTTTCAACGCGGGACTGTAGATTATTCCATTCTCTTCATCAATAAAGATGGGTGACACATACGTATCTGTGGATTTAAATAATAGAGAAATAACAACCTATGTTTCTTAGGATTAAAAGGTTCCATAAGGAGTAATTATCTCTTACCAAGAGACTCTTTTGGTGCCAAGTCTTTCATCAACTTGTCTAATTTTTTCCTCATGCGTTTGTCGTTTTCAGGCGTCCTCATTGGAGGATCTTTCGGCTGCATACATCGATGCTACAACAAATAAAGCATACTTTAAAACTCTGACGCATACTATACATCATTTTATATAGATGCTAATATTGCTGTAATATTCAGTTCATTTAATTTAATTTAATTTAATGGAAAAAAATATTCACTTTCATGGCCTGGCTTTTGTATTTAAGTGGCCCAATATCGTTAAAATCTAAGGTTTTATTGACAACACTAATTTACAGGGACACCTTAAACTGTGACCCCCTGCATGAATATTATATATAATATTATTATATACTCACTTTCTTGTTCTTTAAGACAGGATTAGTTTCATCCAAGGCTGGATAGAGCTCCTCGTCGACATGAACACCATCATCGTAACATCTGGACAGTAATTCACCAAAAGATGACTAAGAATGACTGAGAATGTCCTCGTAAAACTCCAGAGCAACACAAGAATAGCGTCATAAAGGTGTTGCAGTTGGGTTATTCTCACCTGCCGACCCAGAGCGCGGAGACAAGCCTCACATGACTCGCCTTGGCTTTCCTCCATGTCGCCGGATGACCATTGAAGTAGACGACATGTGTGACTTGTTTAGTGAATGTTTTTGATACCTGCCAGAGAAATTGTATTTAAGAGTTTGCAACAGATACATATTTACCAAAAACACAAGCTAATGAACGTAAAGACTAAAACGGTTTTAGTTTTTTTAAAGTTTCAAACATAAATGTTCTTTGCCAATGTGTACATAACTCCTGTAAATAAAGTACAAATATGTTAATTTGCCTTGCGGTCTCACCTGCGCTCCCATATCCTGCAGCTGCTGAACAAAGGGTTTGGAATAGTTTGCATTTTTGTCCGACGACCAAACATCAACATAAGCAACGACATCTGTAGACGAATTTAACAGAGTCATAAACCACAAGCCGTAGAGCCATGAAGCCCGGTAAACGCAGCACGATCCACATACCTTTAAGAACTGCAGCCATTGTTTGTGGTCCTTACTGGCTCTTTGGCTCCGAGAATCACCTTCAATAAAATATATCTATATATTGAGATGGAAGATTAGCTTTAACATCAAAAGGAATTATATTTGTGTGTGCCCCCCCCCCCTTTAAAAAACACAACATATGAAATTCACATCTCCATTATCAATCAGTGTCAAGATCAGCACTGCCGCTCAGAATGACTTTCAGTCGATCCAAAAACTAGATGGACTGAAAAATCCGTGAGTCTTATTGATTGAGAAAGAAAATGGAAAATTAACACAAGCTAACACAGTAATGTTCTGACAGTGCTGGCATTGTCTGATCGCCATTGGAGGAGGCTAAACCACGACGTTCAGACAGCTCTCAATCACATGCATTGATTTTATCTTGCATCAATTGGGTCTATTAATTCACGTAAGACTTTGCTTCAAAGTAAAGTAACACAAAGTGTTAACCGCAGGTTGCCTGGCTAATTTAAAGTGCATCACGCTGGTGCGGCTAGCTTGGCTAACGTCTTCCCTCATATGCCGACACTATCGCGGGCAAACAGCCGATGCGAGGCAGACAGCGACTCTTAACGGCGAGCACCTACTTGTATCCCGTTTGACAGATGGGCTCGTGTTGTGTTATGAAATAAACACGACGTCCAACAACAAGTGTCCAGAGTTCGCGCGTGCTGTTTGAGGCGCAATGCATTCTGGGACAAATGGCCTGCATTGGCTGATGGGAACGTTACGTCATCTCGAACCCAGAAGTGACGGCGAAGTGTTTTTGTTTTTGTTTGTTTGTTTGTTTGTTTGTTTTTAAGTGACGGTGAAGTGTTCTATGTTCATTTAACTAATTTAAAATAAAAGTTATAATAGTATTCCATCCATCCATCGTCTTATTGCTGGAGCCTATAATAATATTGACTTATTGGATTTTTGTTTCAGTCCCATTAATCACAATTTTTAAGTGCGTCTATTTGTGTGTCGAATGCATTTACTGTATAATATATCTATGATAATTTTCCATATAACATTTGCCAGTTACATTAAAATGCAACATGCTCAAGGGGGGGGGGGGGGGGGGGTGTTCTGGTGACTGATGGCCATAGTAAAGTGACATCTTTAATACTTGCTGGAAAATACATTTTGACATGACACAGTCTGAAATGTAGGCGTTAATAAGAGTTCTTGTGAAGCTCCCCCAGTTTCAGAGTAGTGCATGCTGGGAAACTGCCACGCTGTCATGGCCAAAGAATGAGGCCATTGTTCATGTTACTAGGATTTGTGCCTTTTAACTTCCAACAAGTCAAAATGTCTGCTGTGAAACACACCTTTTTAGTGCCGATTATGAACACATTTGTTATGTTGTTCCATGGATTTGTTCAGTATCTTCACAATATGTAGCTTGCATCATAAACATGCATTTCCAACATTGTGAAATGAAACCGCAATTGTTGCTTTGTGCTGTACATTCCACAGCTTTGATTGACATCCACCAGAGCACATATGTCATCATTTCCTCTTCATGTGTTTCCTCTATACATAGTGTAACTAATGATGATGAATATATTTATTAGATAGAATGTTAGAGTACAAGTACAGTCAAACAGTAGCATGTATTACAGTACAAGTACAGTCAAACAGTAGCATGCATTACAGTACAAGTACAGTCAAACATCCTGTCTAAGAGGAGCATTTCAAAAAAGCCCTTGCGGTCTTGTTTCCGTTGAAAGTCCTTAGTACATAAATAAATGTATGCCATATAAATGCCATAGTTCATACTGTATTGAAGTATTCTGAAATAAAAGACAAATTCTTTTTAAACAGAGTCCTTCAATAATTCTGAATTACCTGTACTTCAATATAAAACGATTCAGCATTGCACTGCACACTTCACTTTAAACAATTCATTAAAAGCTGAACAAACAGCAGACGTCTACGCAATTACATTTTGAACACCAGTACAGTGAAGTTTGAAACATCAAAGTCACACAGAGCATCTCTTGCAGTTGACAGGCACAGAGGCTCGGGATACTTCCATGCGTACAGTGGAGATGGGGATGTGCTCGCATTCTTCTAGGGGGCTACAGCGACAGTGTAGGATCACGTCTCTCACCTCCTCCCGGAAGTTTGAGTTGAGGAAGCCGTAGACGACGGGGTTTATGCAGGTGGAGGACATGGCCAGCAGGTGGCAGAGGGAGAACAGCAGGTTGTGGTGGCAGATGGGCAGAGCCTCCCGGTTCCAGTCTGATACTATGTTGAAGATGGTGAGAGGCATCCAACAAAGAGCAAAGGCCGTTATGAGGGCGACCAGCATGATGCTGATTCGGCAACTATGGCTCATGCGCTGGCTCTCTAGAGTCCTGGCACGGTCCAGCATGTCTTTGCGATGACGAAGGTGCACAAACACTCGAACGTAACAGAGCAGAACCAGCAATAGCGGAGCAAAGTATTGGAAAAGCAGGAGCCACGTGGTGTAAGCGAGCATGTGCCGCTGGGATGGCCAGTGCTCCATACAGGCCTCCATATGGGGAGAGGAAGGGGTGTAAGAGAAGAGGGTGCCGTGTGGCTCTGGATATACAGATGTGTTTTTGTAAATGTTGGGAACAGGTAACGGTGGGGATGCATTAGGATAAGCCTGAGATTGAGGCAGGTCTGACATTAGGTTCGTGTAGGGCTCATTTGTGAGGACCTGAAAGGCCAAGAAAGGTGATGATGTCAAGCAGGCCAGAATCCAAATCAGGGCGAGCGCCATGTAGGCCTGAAGTATGCTTGGTCTCCAGCCAGAGGGGTTGATGATGAGCTGATGCCTTTCTAGAGCGATGAACACCAGTGACAGAACAGACACAGTCACAGACACACACTGGAGGAATGGCACCACTTGGCATAGCAGTGACCCAAACACCCAATAGTCCATTAGCGTGTATACGACAGTGAAGGGGAGGCAGAAGACACAAACCAGAATGTCGGAGAATGACAGGTTGCAAATGAAAAGGTTGGTGACGTTGACTTTTTCCCTGTGACGGGCAATAATGCAAATCAGGCCTATGTTACCCAGCAGCCCCAGCACCAGTGCAACGCTGTACAAGACTATCAGACAGGCTGTGAGGACAGGAGACATATGACATTTGTCATCATGACCCAGTACATGAAGGTCTGAGAGGAGATGGGTTTTATTCCCTGGATATTCCTGCTCTGACTCAGTACTGGTTCTCCTCTCCCCCCATGTGGAGCTGTTGAAGGGAAGAGGCAGAGCTGTTGTTGCCTGACTTCCGTAGCCACTCAAGGACATCTCACCAGGACTGGAGTGTCATCAGAACCCTCCATACCCAGCAATCTGAAAAGAGCAGAAAAGGAAATGAAATCTTGCCAAATATATATAAAATGTGTTTGACACATGAAAATGTCATCATGACTTGTGATTCTACTTTTACCCACGCTTGTGACATGGGAGTGTCAGTTTGATTCAGGCGGTCCTTCACTTTGATTCCAAATGAACTATCATTAAGATTTGGTTGTTCCAAATAATGGGTTTCAATGACTTTGTTCATTCTCTGAGTTTTTCCTCTCGTTGTCACCCTGAGTATTGACATTTGGACTTTTTAATAATCTTGGGTAGTACAAGAATTGTCCACTCATTGTAAGGTCAGTAGTTCTTGCCCCAACATGTGAGTTTATGATAAAAAATCTACAGAGCTGTTTTTTTTTTCTTCATCTATATGGCCCTGAGCTTAAACCAAATGAAATACGCAGTTGCACAGATTGGTTTCTGTTTTGATTTTCTTCTTCTTTATTTTCTCCTCTTTACCTAACTTAACCCATCTTATTCAAAAAAATAAATAATCTGATTTAAAAAAAGGCTCCTGTTTTGACAAATATACAATACATGATAAGG
Source organism: Brachionichthys hirsutus (assembly GCF_040956055.1). NCBI lineage: Eukaryota > Metazoa > Chordata > Actinopteri > Lophiiformes > Brachionichthyidae > Brachionichthys > Brachionichthys hirsutus. The sequence goes on from NW_027180476.1 coordinate 78,325, forward strand.
TGCCTTGAAGTTAAAGGAATGGCATTGCTAGAATCCCAAGTATGGATTATGGCTTTCTCCCCTGAGAAAAGAGAATCACAAAGAAAATGAGCCTGACATCGTCCTTTTACTAAACACACATGCAGATATCAATCGCATCACACTGCATCGATATTTACCTATTCTGTCAGTGTGTTGCGTGAGCCGCAGGAAGAATGTGCAACACTATTATTTATTCTGAAAGAATAAAAAGTCAAGCAAAAGTAATGCGATATGACACCACGGGATGCACAATGTGATCGTTCCCTTCTCGAGCTGCGTCTTCACACAATAAGGAACATCGAGGAGCAGCACCATTCTGTTCCTCATTTAGACTTTCTGTCCTCGTCTCTTTGGAGACAATATTCTAACAGTATACATTTGAGAATGGGAGTTCGTCTTTTGGGAATATCTGTTGTTGAAGAGGATGATGGCTGATTTTTATTTACGCACCTGTCAAGTTCAATTGGAATCAATTGGAATCTCAAATGTCTTCAACAGTAGCTTTAAATAACACTTTTAGTCACACTAAATTACTATTTTGTACCTTTTGTATCACTGCACAGTACTATGCAAATGTATTGCAAATTTTATTTTAATAGAAATTACGGCAAATGATTTTTGTTTTGAATGGAATTGAAGTGGTTTTTATAAATTTACTCACAAATATGTCCAACCTCGTATTCTCCTTTGAATATCAAATTCTATCCGGTCATATAAAATCTGTATCTGAGCAGATGCTAAGACCCATGCTGTTTAAAAAAAACAAATAATAATTTGTAAAAACCCTTTTAATTAACTCCATTCCACTTCCTGTCTATTGCTTTGAATTCACCACAAGCAAACATCTCTCTTGTCTTTCCTGTGGAAGAGCTGGACAACCTGAAATAATGATTCGAGCGTCAAAAAAAAATGCAGATCAGCTGCATATTTACATGATTTTCAGGTAAATAAAAAAAAAAAAAACCGTTTTTAATCTGAAATTGGATGCATGTTTCCAAATCTGCAAATAAGTAAGCCAATAGTGAAGGAACAATGTAGCACACAGCTTAAAAGTGAACATTTGATGATCATTACTGAAGGTCAAAAATACTCACGTGCTTCACGGGGCGTGTGGAATGTCCCTGTGATGCTGAGACAATGATGCTCTGAACAGGTGAGAGTCCACAGAGAGGAGAGGCAGAGCGGAGATTTACAACAACCACAGCGTTTCTGCCAGGCAGCCCAACGATTACTGGGCGGCTGAGCCTTTAAAGCGCCAGAGACCCTCGGCTCTGAGCTCTGCTGTCACACCGTGTGGACGTTTATCACATCATGAGAATCACAGCTGTTGTCTGGGCTGTTGTGGAGACTCAAAACAGGCGAAATAAAACAAAGCAGATGCCTGTTTCATTTAAAAAAACATTTTTTGGAAACTTTTGAATATGACAAGACAACGTGAAAGGAAGATTTAATGTTTGTTTATTGGCAATTTACCACATCAAAAACTGGTTAATGAAACACAAACTCCAAAAAGGCCTACGGCCTGATCGGACCGCAGCTGTGCCTGACATGCGGAGGCGACGTTAAAGTACGCTCAGACTGGCTCACACTCTTTAGTCTTGTCTGACTTCATCACCACCTGGGCAGAGCAGGCCTCTTTATCCACAACCAGCTCACACTCCTCAGGAACTTCTGTTTGTTCAGGAATCCTGAGAGGAAAAGCATATTACTCCAATGATCCTCAGAGAATGGTTTCATATTCAATATGCACTAAAGTGGAGCCTTTCTTGACCGCTTTGTCTGTAATCGGGTCGCAGGTAGTGGCAATGGGCGAGGGGCAGGGCACACCCTGGGCAAGCTGCCAGGTCCTCGCAGGGCCACATATAGACAGACAATTATTTACACACACATTCACACCTATGGACAATTTAGTGTAACCAACTCGAATGTAGTCCCTTAATTAAATAATAATAATAATAATAATAATAATAGGCTTTATTTATATAGCACTTTTTTAGAAATAAAATTCACAAAGTGCTTTTACAGACAATAAAAAAATAAACATGAACCATACAAACATTCATCAATGCAAAACAGATTTTTAAAAGCAACAGTGGCGTCAAGGCACAATTGATGAGACGAGGTACCCAGCAAGAACCATAAAATAATAAAACAATGTTAAATAAAATTAATTAAAATTAAAATTAAAAAATAAAATAAAATAAATTAAAATAAATGAAAAGTAATTAAAACAGAGGACTCCATCAATTAAAAGCCAGTCTATATAAATAGGTTTTCAGAAGTGTTTTAAAAGAAGTTCCAGAATCTGCAAGCTGTATATTGTGGATTGTTCGAGAATAAAAAAGATGCTACGTACGTGCTGCAGCAGTGTGTGCCCTCCTCAGAACAGAAGCACTCTGCGCAGTCTTTCTCCCATTCAGAGCCAAAATCGTGATGTTTTCCATCTTGATCCACACATCCTGAAATAAACCATCAGGAGCCATGTATCCCTTTTAGCAATCTGAGGTATATTTCTTATAGGTGTGGTTTTGTCAGACATTACAAAACCACCTGCTGGTGTTAAGTACCCAACTCCACGGTGTACAGAAAATTCCACTTATTGTCACGGCAACTCACCTTTTGGGGGGCTTTTCAAATCGTTCACCACTAACTCTTTGAAGTAGCAGGATGAGTGACACAAAGCAACCAGTCCAAGCAGGCAAACAATTACAGGAAGAGAAGCCTGCAAAGCGAAAGAGACATCTATAAAATCCACCCGGACTATATTATATTTCATAAAAAACAAAAGTTCTTCCACAGTTTTTTAGTCTATAGATTCTACATGAATTTTGTCCACAAAATGAAATACACATAAAATACGCACCATCCTCAGATGTGACTTGGTTTACAGGGAACAAATGTGTGTGTGTGTGTGTGTGTGTGTGTGCGAGAGAGAGATCTCTGTATTGAGGGCTATTTATTAAGGTGTGCCCCCCTTATCTTTATCGCTAGGATTTCAGCACATATTTGTTTAAGGCGGCGGACAGCAGCATGTTTGTGGGTAAGGTGATAATCACTTTTAAAAAGGCACACCTCATTGACTCATAACTTTTCATGCCCATGAAAGATATATGTTCTTAGTATACACTCACAAGAAAGCTGGAATTGTTATATTTTTCCTCTTTATTTAAAAAAATGCAAAAAGAAACACTTTGGTAAAAAAGCAGCAAAGGAAAGGGTTTGTAATATAAAAACTTTTCCTCATCTGTAAACGTATTATTGAGACAAATGACAGAAATAGATCACTTGTATCGCAAAAATAAAATAGAAACAGCAGAATAATTAGTTTGGACCAAGCATGGCATCGTAAACAATTAATCTTTGTTCTGTGCAACAGAAGAAAACTTCCATCAACTAAATCTTCAAGATAAACCAGAACCATGAATATAATAATTTATAACGATCTATTCACAAAATGGAAAAACGCAACACAATAATAATAACATTGAAGATATAACAAAATTAAAGGGCCGAGTGGCAAAACTGAACAAAAAAATACATGTTCAGATATTTGGCTTAGAGTTTAGGCAGCTATAAAATCCTAGTGATGTCATCAAACATAACAAAGCTGCAAAGAGCGTTCAGTAAAAGCACGGAAAGAAAAATTTACCAAAGACGACCAAATTAGTTTTTTTCCAACAGGGGGCGAAATGTTTTCCTGTTGACACAACACCCACATTAATTTTATATTGCTTAAAGGAATATCTCAGCATTGGAAAACAATAAGAAGATTGATACCACTTCCATGTTTGTACGCCAACACGCGAGAGAAAATAAAACACAAACGTCCAGGCTTTAACACTAACACACATTTGCAGCTTCCGATCTTTTGCTTCATCCAATCAGAGCTTTCATGAAGGCCGGTTTGCTGAAGGGCCAGTGGTACTGGTTGGGGACGGGTCCATTCACGTTACACTCGAAGAAGGAGAACATGGGGAACCATATGCGTGCCCTCCGGCTGTGCTGGTAGGCGCGGGTGTTGGCCAAGGTGTGGTAGTAGAGGAAGAGGCGGGTGGTGATGTAGAAGGCGATGAACACATCGATGGAGTAATGCTCGTGAGCCGCCAGAATGAAGAAAATACCAAACAGGTTCAATACCCAGGAAATGGTGTGAATCAGATTCCAGGTTCGTGGAGTGTCTGCGGGTGAAAGGAAGAAATGAGGAATTGACTCCTCACTTTTTTTTTTTTTATCTTTGCTGAGAAACATATAGATAAATGTCAGCGTTATCCGTTTAACAGAAGCCACGCCATACTCTTAAAACCATATTGTGTAGTTGAAGGCAAACAAAAGTATTGATCCTCACATTCGGTTACAAAGAAATTAAGCAGGGTGATGACGACGGTGTGTCCACTGAACATGTAGTCTCCACATGTTTGGACGCCGGTCAGCGTCATCCCAAATCCGCTCCAGATCGCCAGCGCCCTCTGAATCTTTGCAAACGTATCGCCGTACGTCTGGGGAACGAAACACAAGCAGAGAGTCACAGTCAACAGAAGACAGAAAACACGTCCCGCACTGCCAGCGACATCAAGAACGACGGAGTAGCTCAACTTGAAAATGTCAACCCATGTCTAATCTGACAAAATGTGTGTGTGCGTGCGTGTGTGTGTGCGTGTGCGTGCGTCCCACCTTGCTGGCACACTGCAGGTGCTGCCCAGGCACAGAGAGCGAGGTGACAAACATTGTGCAACACCGAAGCAAAAACACGGTTCCCATCAAACAGCACAGACGCCTGAAGACGATGGACCTGGAAACGGAGACAAACGCTCGCCGCTCATTACGGGGCCGAGCTGGAACCGTGCGCCGCCGTACCTGTGCTTGTGAAGGAGCAGGATCACCAAGAACATGTAACACAGGACGATGCCACAGGCTTCGGCCATTGCAAAAGCCCAAGGGATTCTGGGAACGCTGCCAAAGTACAAAACGTGCTTTTGAGTTTCTGGGTTCCGTACGGCCGACGGGAGACTGTTAAGATGAACCTCCCACTCTATCGGGTAACGGTTTAACGTGCGCTACGAGCACGCATGTGTACCTGTCCAAGAATATGTCGGGCAGCGGCGGGTACGTCCTCATATCGGGGACTCGCTCGTGTACGATGACCATGACGAAAGACGTGAATCCGACCACCAGGAACACGTACACGGCGCTGAGGACGGTCTTCCACACCTCTGGGTCCAACCGGCCAGCCAGGCGCCGCCTGCACCTCCCGTTGGAGCCGGCGTGACACGGCGGCGCCTCTGGAACCCGCCCACATTTGGCACCGTTCCTCAGCCGTAGCTCAATCCCGTCACAGGAGCGTTCACGTCCGTCGCCCCGCCCGTCTGCTCCCTCACAGCCGCACGCGTCGCCAGCGACGAGCGGAACCCCGACACGGAGGCCGATCGCAGGCCGGAGACCCAGGGCCCGCAGCTGGGCCCGGTTGCGTCTCTGGAGTCGGAGCAGGGCTGAGGTCATCCTCTTGATGTCTCCCAGTACGGCGAGCCCCAGCGGGGCGCCGCGCAGGTCGGCTTCGGTCAGAGAGAGGAGGCCGAGGCCGTCCAGGCGATGCTGGCCGCACAGCAAGTCTTCATACTCGCCGAAGCCTTCGTCCCGCAGCCACTGGGCGACCTCCCGATGACCCCAGGCACTCACAGCGCCCTCTGGAGGCGGCATGACGCTGCGGACACAGACACGCACACCATTAAAGAGGACAGCACCACTCCCAGTTTTAAACTAACTCAATACAGCCCTCTAGTGGCCACATTGATTACATCATCCAGTCGCTCTGAACTGGTAAGCAACGTATGATATTGATTAGTAGTTGATTGTAAGGCACTATCAACAGTTACTTTGATAATCAATAAATAATTTAGTGGCTTTTGACGACACGCAGAATATCCTTGGGTTAAAATGTCAAAGTTTGTCTCCTGAAAAATATGACTGACATTTTTGACTGATAATTAAACAGTTAAATAATATGCAGACCCAAAATCGCCAATAAAATAACTTTTCCTCAAGAAATATCAACACTCTGACTCCCTGCTTCTGCACTAAGAGACTCTATTACTGCCTCCATTCTCTACTGTGGAGGTCGCCTGACCTTGTTAGTGTGTTCTTGCACTGCAGACTACACACTAGCATTCTAGCAATGTGACTGCGCATACAAAAGAAACTTGCTTCACGAGGTAAACCAAGACAAACCCGGCCAGAGTTCGAGCGTCCTCCTCTATTCCATATCGTCTCATTACCATCCAGGGTCTACCGTAAACAAGCAGAGACAGCTCCGCTCACATCCTGTTGACCCTCTGATCAGATCGCCGCAGCCCGACTCGCCCGGCTGCTCCAAAGGTCTCCAAGCCTCAACCAGGCGGCTGCTCTGCTGTTGCCTGCTGAATGCGAGCCTGACTGGACAGGAGATAGAAAGCTGATCGTCAGCAGCTTTCAGTTATCAGTGAGATAGGAGAGCAAGATGCATGGGGAGAGCTGCTCGGACTATTAATATTCGGTATTAATAACTGCTCATGTGCCACTAGCAGCTAACCAGCGTCTGGTTCTTTGATCTTCTATTTCCTCAAAGCTGAACTGAAACATTTGGCGATGCTGCTTTTACGTCGTTTTCTTTTCCTTTTTTTTTTTACATTTGTAGTACTCATACTTTATTTATTGCAACATTTACTATTTGTTAAATACATTTATTGTTTTCTAGTTTAAAAATAAAAATGCATATAAAGCGTCGTATTTAACATTCCCAATGTTTTTCCGCTTTTCTTTTATCTCTCACGTGTAACACACGTTGAACAACACGCCAAACGTGTGAATGATTGATTTAGATTAAATAGAAGGGTATTTTACATTTTCCCCAGTAAGCTTAGGGTGGTCATGAACGGATCACCTCACCTCAGTGAGAGAGATAATATATCACATTTATATGATTATGTGGAAAATGTGGTTCTTCAAGTAAAGATAAGAAGGAAAAAGTAAAAGAAAGTAGATTTAATCGGTTTAAACTAGACTTTAAAAGTATATATCAGCAAAAACGTAAGTTCTCTTACCAAAGAAATCTCCTGTCACTGCGCCGTCAGGGTGTGGATGCCTGGACGGGATTTCTCAACTTCTTGACGGCCAAAACCAGGCAACACCAAACAGGAAGAAACAACGACAGACGTGAAGAAGAGCCACAGACCAGGAGCAGGGCGAGTGCTTCAAGCACACTGCCACCTAGTGGCCACAATACAAACTACCAGAGGCCAGGAGCAGGGCGAGTGCTTCAAGCACACTGCCACCTACTGGCCACAATACAAACTACCAGAGGCCAGGAGCAGGGCCAGTGCTTCCAGCACACTGCCACCTAGTGGCCACAATACAAACTACCAGAGGCCAGTAGCAAGGTCAGTGTGTTTCGAAGAATGAAGAGAATTATGATAAATGATATATTCATTTTGTTCCGTTTAAAAAAAATAATGGTGAGCAGGGAAATGTGACTTGGAAATAAAAATGTTGATTAAGCAATGTTGAATGTTTTTCTTGATCCACCCCAGAAAAAGGAATTACTTCTTCTTCTTTTTTTTGATGGATTACTTGATTTGCATTTACTTGAAATAAAAATCATTGGCCAGAGTTTATTTTTAACTTGTAACTAATATAGTTCTAAACAAGTTCCCATGACTTTGACTATGAGTTTATTCCAAACTGCACCACCTGTTTTTGCCTGTCACAGCTTGAGCGACGCAGCAGTCACAGCAAAGGGAACCAACAGCAGCGTGACTAAGATTGATGGGGGGGAAATATAATAACATAATAACATCCTGTGAACTTTGAAATGTCTGAGAGAAAAGCGACCCCGGGTGCAGAACAAGAGCAGGAAGAAGAGAGCTCATGTGCAAGGAAAGTACCGTCTCTCCAGGAGCTGGAGGACGTTTTACATTCACCATTACAATGAAGAAATGAAATGAAATGAAATGAAATGCTTTTATTAATCATCATCTGCTGACACACACAATGAAATAGAATTTTCACCCTTTGATACACACGGAGAGGGAGTAGGGTGAAGGCGCCGCCGTGGTCGGCGCACCTGGAGCTGTTTGCGGGGACGGTGCCTTGCTCAAGGGCACCTCGGCAGTGCTCTGGAGGCAGACTGGCCCCTCTCCAGTCACCAGCCCACACACCACATCCCACCAGAGCTGGGACTCGAACCGGGGAAGCAGTGGACTTCTCCGCTTCCCAGCCCAGGAGTGGCCAAACCTCTATCTGGGAGACATGAAAGCATCCTGTGCCTTATTGATAGTCACATATCTGTCTGCATTGCTATGTATGCATACATTTATGTAAGGTTCAAGTCTCACAACAAGTTTGGGCTCTGGCAGCAGGTTTGGGCTCTGACAGCAGGGAACCACTCACGTGTTAAATGCAGCACATGGAAAAATATGCTGCCAGGAAAGCGACAACTTTTACGGAACCACAGTGAAATACTTCGGTGGCCCAGCCAATGATCTGCCGACATTTGACCTTTCAGCTTTCTTCTACCCTGCTGCTGATTTCATTCAGCAGGCTTTGATGTCAGGAGGTACAGTAGAGCCTCCCGCACATTACCAGAGGAAACGTAGAAGCGCGATGCATTTTCTTTGTGTGTTTTTTTACGATTTCCAGGGAAGGTGTTTGCTCGCTGTGCTGTGGGTGTGAGTCGCTCAGCTGCCTTGGTTCTGGCCTACCTGATGATTCATCAGCACCACAGTCTTCTGTCCTCGACACAACTTGTGCAGCAAAAACGTTGGATCTTCCCAAACAGGGGCTTCCTGAAGCAACTAACGGCTCTGGACCAAAAGCCGCAGGACAAAGTGCAGAGTGAATAACCTACGACATAAATCCATGATTTCTGTTCTTCCAGTCGGGTGGAGTTTATGTATCATTCTGTTTGTGCAAACTGCACAGCTTTGTCCATCATTCATTCCGAGGCTCATTTCCCTCCAATGTAATGTGACCGGTGACAGAAGGGGTTCTTGCGTGAATGAATGAATCAACCAATGCAATGGCCATGATAAATAACTGAACTCATTTAACTCAGAGGGCTAATTTTGGAGCCTAGCGACATTTTAACAGCCACCTGCTGCCGTCTCTCTCTCTCTCTCTCTCGCTCTCTGAGCTGCTCAGACTGAAAGGCACAGAAATCAGGAACGGTGTTGAAATCTGTTGGAGGAGCGCTCTGTATGCAGAATGTCTGGGAGCGACCAGCAACAGGACCTGGCGCTCATCAAAGAGCTCGAGCTCATCTTGGACTCCTGCACACTCGAGCTCACGCCAGTGGATGAAGTCTGGCCCGAGCTCTACATAGGAAATGTGTGAGTCTCTCACATTTCTGGATTCTATTGCTACGGTGAGCTCTTTGAGAGGAAAATGACGTTTGCTTTTGTGTTACATGTTTTGCAGAGCTGTTGCACAAAATAGAAAGACATTAAATAAAATAGGCATCACTCATGTCCTGAATGCGGCACACTCCAAGCAGGGCAGTGTCGGCAATCAGAGTTTTTATGGGCCCACTTGTGTTTACTTTGGCATCCCAGCAGAGGATTCAGACTCCTTTGACCTTAGTCAGTACTTCAGACCTGCAGCCGACTTCATACACAAAGCCTTGAAGAGCAAAGAAGGTACAGTACATGAATAAGATGCCCATAATTATTCCTTCAACAAGCTTGTAATCTTGTACATCCTCCATGCTGCCCCACAGGAAAGGTGTTGGTGCATTGCATCATGGGAGTGAGTCGATCAGTGACTTTGGTCCTGGCTTACTTGATGCTGAAGCAGCGTCTCTCCCTGAAAGACGCTTTGAGGCAAATTGCTCAGAAACGAGCCATTTACCCAAATCAGAATTTCCTGTCTCTCCTTCTCAAACTGGACCGACGTCTTACTCTCAGACGGAGATTGTGTTTCCTGCTCTGACATCGCTTTACTGTCCGTGTTTTACACGCCGCTATAAGCAGGTTGGATGATTGCGTGTGATGTAAGTAGTGTTTGATGCTGATGAGCAAATCTTAATTTCTTCATGTAACTGTCGTAAATATTTCTACACTTTATTACTTAAAGGCCTTTTATATTTGAAAAATAATTGGTGTATTTTATTTACATATATTCTAACCTCTAAATTTAAACCGGAGTGTCTTAATTGTTTCAGCCCACTGATATTTACGGAGCAGGCAGGTCACAGAGGAGGACAGCGAACACATGCCCTTCCTGAGGAGAACACCTCAGAATCCCTGAGATATGCTGAATGCGACGTTTTACTACATCTCCACAAATACCAGACAAATGTATCCACACATGACTGACATTCATAAAATGACTGGAACACAAGAAGCCACTTAAACTACACTGTTTATTTGTTTCTTGCATTTTGGCCATTTGGCAACTCGATCTTTTGATTTTGTTTCCGTGGTTACGTGGTTGGCTGTAAATAAAAAAAAGAACTGTTAAAGTGTCAGATCTGACCTACTCTTAGTTTTCTTTCAACAATTCTGAATGTTTAATTTGCAGATAACCGTATTTATTTAGTGTTCTGACTGGCTTGCAGTCCTGTCATAATCAGCATTTTTTCTTTTGAAAGCGTAAACTTTGCGGAACGTGTACATAATAGTATTTATGAAACCTGGCCGAAATGTCAGAAGCACTCTTCTCAAGATTCAGCATATTTCTGTACTGTAAACACTGATCTTCATGTGACAGGAAGTGCAGTCTACAATTCCATGTCCTGACAGGAATAGCTACAGAGAAAGTTGTGTGTGTGTGTGTGTGTGTGTGTGTGTGCGCACACGCCTGCATGTCTTTGTGTCGTGTGTGTGAGCATGTGATGTTGATGTCAGATGTTGTAGACCAGCTGCCTAAAAATATCACTTTAAACATGGAGCCAGAGGCCAGAGCAGTGTGAGACCAGTGTGTTTCAGCCATACAGCTTGCTGTGAAGGTCTCTCTCTCTTGCTCTCTCTCTGCTACCTTCTGTGATCCTACTGAGAACTGATTTGTGTGTGTGATCTGAGCCATGTCCTCCGGTGTGGTGAAGTCCAGGAGCAGGAACCCGTACACAGCGGTGCGGGCGGACCCCAACAGTGACTACAGCACACCAGGAACATTAGATCTGGAACAGATGTTCTGGACTGGCTCTGGAGCCACGTTTGCTCATATCAACCAGGTCTGGCCCAGCGTCTACATCGGGGATGAGTGAGTAGATGCACACAGGGGGGGGCTACAGGAGTCCAAATCCACGATGGCTTCTTCATATCGAACCTGTGTGTTGCAGGAAAACAGCTCTGGAGCGCCCTGGGCTGAAGAAGCTGGGCATTACACATGTCCTGAACGCAGCAGAGGGAACATGGAACAATGTGCTGACTGGTGCTGAATATTACAGGGACATGGACATGCAGTACTACGGTGTAGAGGCTGATGACAAACCCAGCTTTAACATCTCCCAGTACTTCTGCCCTGCGGCCCAGTTCATCCACGAGGCTCTGAGTCAACCGCAGAGTAAGTCCTGGAGGTCAAAGCCTGTGATGGAGGTCTTTGCATCACTGCTACGTTTAGAATGAATCTGCCTCTTTGTTCTTCATCTGGTCCCCAGACAAGGTGCTGGTCCACTGCGTGATGGGCCGTAGCAGGTCAGCAACTCTGGTGTTGGCGTACCTGATGATGAGACGGGACTTATCTGTGGTGGAAGCCATTGAGCGTGTGCGGCAGCACCGCTGCATTCTGCCTAATCACGGCTTCCTGAAACAGCTCCGAGCCCTGGACATAACATTACAAGAGGAGAGGCTGAGGCAAAAGAGGCGACCGCACGACCAGCAATCCACGAAGAAAACAGGCCAATGATTCCTGTCATTGATCTAAATGTATCCAAGGTGTCTGAAAATGTTCCTTAAAGGTATTTTCTGCAGATTTTGTAGCAGTTTCTGTTTGAGGTGATTATTTTTTGATTGGTCTTCTTCTGTACAATTATGCTGTAAACGTCATCCATTTTTGAGGGTGAGCATTGACACCTTTGCAATATTTCTGATCTAAATTCAAAGTTACCATTATTATGAAATTAATTTAAATCAAGTCTTTGCAGTTGCACATTTTATTGTGAATTTTCAGCATCTTCTTTCCAACATCATGATTGTAAGAGAAACCAAAAACAACAACAAAAGAACATACATAAAGGCTCTTACAGAAGGAAAATGTGCATCAGTCAAGTTTCAAGCAAGTCTTGTAGCATTTAGAAATAACACACATTCTTCTTTATTCATGATTCTTAGATTCAAGTATTATGCAAACCACAAAATGACAGTTAACTAAACTGGATTCATAGGTTTGGCCTCCCCAACTCGGGAGCGTGAAGGCAGGATAGAAACATGCACTTAAATGAAACACCGTCTTTCATGCCTGGCCTTAATTACATTTCATCCAAAAATCTAAATTTATGATAAGAAATAATGTATATATTTAAAACATGTTAAAACAAGTCACAAATGCATATTCCAATGCAGTATGCAAATTCTTTAGTCGTCAGCTATTCAGTCTCTTGTGCTTTGAGGGGAGAAACTTGTCAAGACACACGCAGAGCAGAGGTGGACAGGAAGCCGGACTGTGTTAGAACCGAAATGCATGTAGAAAAGAAACATTTTATCTGCAATCCCCTTTAGATCCTCTTTTTTAAAGCAAACAGCACATAATGTGGTGTCATCATTGCGTTTCCGTGATCGTAAGGGAAATAAATGCTCCTTTGGCACTTGGCTCCGTTCCTACTGGTCCAGAGTTGATAACTTAGGGACCTTTCACAAGGTCAAAAGATTTAATGAAAGAAACACAGACCGTTTCTGGGAGAATAAAAATGATGTTAGGAGGAAACATCAGAAGCTGGAAAGCATGAGCAACCTCAGCGGCTGCTGCTGCAGGTTGACAGGCCATCCCACATACCCTGAAATCATTTGTGTGTTTGGGTAAATACAGCACTCTGATTTGGGTTGGATGAGATGGACGGACTGCTAATTTAAAAAGAAAAAGCTACATAAAAGGTAGGATTTAAAGAAAATATTTGAAATCATTGCTTTGTTGTGTACAGGATTCAGGATTCAGGACTTTCCTGAGAATCCTCAGTTGAAGTCTGGTTTCTCTGGGAAGGTGCAACCCGCCCGTCTGATGATGACGTTGGCAGCGTAGTGTGCCGCGTTCACGCACTGATCCAGCGGGTTGTCCTTTACGAGTTCAGACAAAAAACCTGCGAGGCAACAAGGACACTTTAGCAGGAATCCACAGAAAAATACGGAAAGTAACAAGCAACTTTTAAGTGTACGAAATGAAAAAAACAAACAAAAAGGGGATCGTCTTACCTCCCACGAAGGCATCGCCTGCACCGTTTGTGTCAACAATATCCTTGGGGTCTATCTTTAGTACAGGGAATGTCTCAATCTTGCCCTCTGAACAGGGACAAGACAGAATATTATACTTCTACGAGGTGAAAGGGGACAGAGACTCATATGCAAAATAATAATATAACATAATAACACAATATAATAGAAGGTCTTACTTTGGGCAATCGTCGTCTCATCCTTCCCCTGAGTAATAACCACAATCCTTGGTCTCTTTTTGTTTACTTTAGCCAAAGCCTGGGCCTTTTTGGCAATTTCCTTAATGTCCGTCGTCTGCAGACAAAACACACAACCAAGATGATAATGCACAAAACGCGTGATACAATAAAGCAAATGTGAATACCGCCAATCCACTCGCCTCGAAGTTCTGCTCTTTAGCAAAGGCTGCCGCCTCCTGGGAAACAAAAAGAAACCGATGACACAATTACGTGTGGGCAACACAATCAGAAGACTGTACAGATGGACGATTTGCCTTACGGTCTCATTGCCGAACAGGACATCGACATAAGGCAGGACCTGCATGAGGTTGTCCTTGAAGGCCACGCAGATGAAGGGCGCCGAGAGATTCAGGCAGAACAGCTTGTTCGTTTCAGCTGCATGCTTGGCCACTTTCAGGATGGACTCCAGAGAGACGGTCAGGAAGAAGCCCTGGTAGCAAACCGCGACACCGGGTCACCAATCATCGATCACTGATGGCTGTGATGAATCACTCGAAGTGAAGCCTTGAGCAGAAACTACCCGAGCCCGTCAGGGACATTGTCCCGTTTGTCCTCTGCTGCTTCCGACACAGACAAACTACGACTCACAGCGATATAGTAGACGCGAGCCTTTTCCACCAGCTTCCAGTTTTCTTCCAGATCTAGATGTTTCTCCTTCTCATAGCAGTTAGCAGCAGCTAGATTAGCCACCAGAGACCTGGTCGGAGGGAAGGGGAAACAGACCCGATGACTTGTATGCAGATCTTTACACGCTGTAGCCATAACTCTCTCACCAACCTGTTATCTCCGGTGATGCAGGCCGCGCACGTCCCTGTGGGCTCTTTATCTTGTTCGTAGTAGTGGGCGTCGACGCGGGCTTCCTTCGCCTTCTGCTTCAGGATCTCGCCGAACTTGTCTTTGCCGATGCAGCCAAAGAACGTGCCGACGTTACGGGGTTCTTGGATCATCCACTGCAATGACAGGCGCCCCGAAAGTGAAACGGCCCCACTCGCCGAAGGGGCGCCGAGACGACAGCGCAGCAGCGACTGGGCCTGCGTGCCGAAGTCTGACCTGAGCAACCTTTACGGAGTTCTGCGTGGCTCCTCCAGCGTGGTACTCAACTTTGAACTTCTTCACAAACTCCTCGAATCTGCGCAAAGAGACATGCATGAATTATGGTCATCCTGTAAATATAAACCAGATTAGATAGTAACATAATTTTATTTTTTACATTTTTTTGTGTGCACCATGTGTGCTGCAGATTTCTTCTTCTCATGCAGTAATTTTTATTGGATGTCTCCACAAACATGTACTCTGGTTGCCGTTACTTTCCTCATCCACAGTTGGGCTGGAATTTCTAAGGCATATTAATTCCAGACAGTCTTGCAGAACTCGCATGACAAGTAATTCTATTTGAACTTCCAGTTCAACACACACTACGGCAGAAGCTGCATTTTGATGTTGCGCTTAAGGCAAAAGCAGCTCTAACCCCCCCCCATTATAGTCCATTAAAGCAGCCACATCAGCCCACACACATGCGTTCGTGTGGTTGATGGGCGTGTCAGAGACAGAATCGGGGCCGACTGAAACGCTCGCTTTTTCTTTGTCCCTTTTAGCACCCAAGCAGTATAACTAAAAGGTTTGGACCTGCATGTGGCCTTCATACTGTACATAACAAATCAGCAATGGCTTCATGATTAATGCCCCTCTAGCCACTGACACATGGAACCGTGGTCCACCCTACAGCTGGGAATCAATGCGAGTCCTAATGCTAGACCTGAGATACCTGAAATCATTAGTGATTGGAAACCACTGCAGCTGCCATTTTAATGCAAACACCTGGCTGCGTCAAACATCAGTAATCCTCACCTGGTGTTAATGTGAATATCTGACATTATAGAACTCACTGGCGCTGTGAAAACAGATGTTGCTGCTGGAAACGTGAATTCTACTGTCAAAATACATGCGTGCAATCTAGTAATGCTCGACTGCCTTATCGCTTGCTCTGAAATGTTTGCTTTCTTGTTGCAGAGGGACTGGGAGTAGAAGTGTCCCGGTTCGCTATTGGACCGAGACTGGCTGCGTCCTGGATTCTGCCGCTCTGCCATTGGTTATCTATTAAGGAGCGGAGGTCAATCAGGCTGATTTCTGGTGCACGCCTGCTTTGACCGGTCCTCTCCGGAGCAGAGGACGCCCGACTTACACACGATCCGAGCCATGTTCTCTTTCCTCAGTGCACACAGACTACAATCCCTGCCTTCAGATGTCTGAGAGGTTCAGCCTGTGCTCTACAGGAAATGTGGCGATGCACAAGGCTCATACAATGCTTTGTGCGTGTCCTCTGCCAGGATCTGGTCATTCGGCTTCAAACTGTACCTGCAAAATAACAGACAAAAGACGTTTTCATTTTCTGCAAGCCTTGTCACCATAACAATAAAACTGCTAATGTATATTTCACTGAAGTCTAGACCACGCTGCTAAAAAAGACATATGAAATAAGAATCTAGATTATGCTTATGCTGACAAAATGATGGCGCTGTCTCAGGAGCTCCCTCATAATGGAGAATGTGCACAATCTAATCATTAAACCACTTAATCAAAGGCTTTACGTACGACCAAACAACAATATTATGCTGATCAATAATGAGAAACAGAATGTAGTGTCTGTGAAAGTCAAACATGTACTCTGGACATGAGAGTCTGGATTAGAAACACGTTTGATTGGCTTGTTTTTAGCTCTATTCCTAGAATTTACGCAAGGGGTTTGGAGAATGGACTCTGAGCCGGAATCCCTTGCCCTGGTCAACCCTGAGTGACGGAGCTTGGACAGAGCAGGACGCGTCAGGTCTGTCTGTGTTGGTTTCTGCTGAAGAGTCCGTCAGCGTAGAGAAATATACAGGTCAAGTGTAAATGATTAGTACCCCACAGATATTAATCAATGATTTTAGAGCCCCGTGGCTTTAAATGGCGACTCACATATAAGCCTTAGCAACTGTTATATAACATTAACCGATGGCCAAAGAAGAAGATAAATCAGCTAGAACAGTCCAGAGAGCATAAATGCACAGCCGTACGGGCCTGACAGACGATCAGTCCTCTGTGCTGCTTTGATCATGAATCTCCACTGATCTATTGGTCAGCCCATCACTGACATCCTCATATACCACTGGATCGGAGTTTTGGAGATTTTACAGCAGCAAAAAGACACTTGGTTTAACATAAATAAATAATATTTTTGGTTAAATAATGTTTTTTTTTATATATAAAGAAATAAGTGCTGCAACGTTGGTTACACTACAAATGAATAGTATAATGATGGCTTCTGTCCTTTGACATACTTATCCAAGAATTCTTTGTCTACGACAGCAGAGATGTCCAGAAGGGGGTTTCCCATCCCAAAGAGCGAGTTAGGGCTGGAAAAAAAAAGACAAAGAGTTAAAATGTGAAACTCAACTAGAACGCTAACCTTGTTATCTTCCATGATTATCTGTGTTCATTTTTTCACATGGTCAGAGTGACTGTAATGAGGGGGCAAATTTAGCAGAGCCCATGCTGTAATGTCTTTATGTCCTAAAGGCAAACAATTGGTGCAAGTTCAAGCTTCAAACCGCTCGGTTCAAAGTACGGAGAGCCCTACTTGCAGCTCAATGTCAAAGGGCATGATTCACGGACACAGAAATGAACATCTGCTGATTCCACTTAGTGGTGGAATAAATAACGACCAGACTTGACCCTTATTTGTTCCCAGTCCACAGTTTTGTTTCCATGCGACTTCACTCGCATGAACTTAAAAACAGACAGGAATAAAAGCAGAAGTAGTATGCCTGAGAGGCTCAGTATGGAAACATGCACGATATTATAAACAAATACTGCAAAAAAAAAGAAAAGAATCCAGCCAGCAGCGTAGACAAACTGAGTCCTGCATGTTATGTAACGGGGAGGGAACATCATGACAGCAGTGTGCCGTCTCCAAGTAGGCTGTTCAATACCGAGCCAAGTTTAGGAAACTATTGGAAATTATAGGCTTGCAATGTCCAAAAAAAAAAACACGTTACTTTAAATCACCAGAGTGACATTTCCACTACTGGAGCCAAATGAAACGAGGCCGCTCCTAAAAAAGGTGCATCGGCTGTGTGTCAATGAACAATTCCCGTTCCTCTGGAATTTTGACTTGCAGTGAAACGCATGCAGCCAGTGGGTCGGTCTGAAGCGTTTCCCTTTCTGCAAGCATGCCCTGTGCTAATACTGCAGAAACACCAAGTGACCCCGGTGCACCCTGGTGCACCCTGGTGCAGTCACCACTTTTTAACGTGCTCATGTTTGATGGCAAGACAAAATGCAAATTCCTCTGGAAAAGAAAATTCCTCGCATACGGAGCAACAGAAGGCATTTCAAAACGAATGAGCGTCAGCTTATCTCCCACCAGATAAAATGCATTAAAACAAGCCGCAACAGAGACCAATTGTTCTTTTTTTAAAATAAATTCCCTGATTGGCACTGATGGGCTTGTGCAGCCAATGAAACGGAACCAGGACGCAGGGCTCCCTTTAAGCGCGTTCCCTTACCTCAGAGACGACATGGCGTGCTGCTCTGTGCTACTCTGTGTAGCTGCTAGACACTGACGGACCTGTTGATCAACTTCCTCGCAAAGAGCTTTGCATTTTTAAATGTCACAATTTCAGCTCAGCGTGTGGCAGATCCATCCCCCCCCCCCCCCTGCAAAAACAACTCCTCCTGCTTGGAGCGCACTGATTGGATGCATCTGAAGGAGGGCGGGCCAAGCCGGTCCGCCTCAGTCTTCTGATTGGCTCGTATCGCCCGTTGAAAACTCGCATCGTTGTGCAGCGACGTTAGATCGTGAGCAGAATACTAATAAGTGATGTGCGATACTTCCGATCAATTCAGGCTGGTATCACCGATACCCATATTTATTGTTATTACTTTGCAATTTATTTTAATACGCGCGTGCACAATGACAGATCAGTCAAACTCAAATCTCACGCGTCAAGTGTTTCTTTTTGCGGCGGATTGATGATTAAGTTTAAATTAGATTAGAGTTATATATTAGTTAACGGAAGAGATAACAGCGGGGCTTTCAGTAAACTCGACACTTATAATGCGTCCAGGTAAAGACTAATCGCAAGAAGCGACGTGCACGCGTTCCTGCTTTCACGCACTCAGGAGAAGGTCGCTTCGCAAAAGAGATTCTTTTCTTGTTTATTAACTTCCGGTCACCTTAATCTCGATTGAATCTCTTTCTCTGGAGACTCCGTCTTCTCCTCCTCCGAGAGTTTTTGTTTCTTTGCTTGCGGTTCTTCTGAAGCCATGATTAAACTCTGCGCGGCGTCGTCGCCTTCACCGGCACCGAAACGCGGTGGGCTTTTAGCAAATAAAAAAACCCTCAGGGTTGCCTGGCAGGCAGCAACAGCGCCCTCTGCCCCGAGTCCCCCCCCCTACATATCTCCACCACCGATCAATAACCTTACATTAATAACCTTTGACGGAAAGTATCACCACGTATTGAGTGACACGTTAAGCAGTTGCCTTACAGAAGTGTAATAATTAAATTGTAAGCAAATAACCGAATGACAACTAAAGTTGTCTATAACAGTGTAGGAAAGGTGACACCACTTTTGCATCAGTGGTGTAATTTATTTTTGCATCAGTGGTGTAATTTATTTTAGATTAATTGTTAGTTTGTACT
The DNA here is from genome assembly GCF_040956055.1 of Brachionichthys hirsutus. Taxonomy (NCBI): domain Eukaryota; kingdom Metazoa; phylum Chordata; class Actinopteri; order Lophiiformes; family Brachionichthyidae; genus Brachionichthys; species Brachionichthys hirsutus. The sequence goes on from NW_027180476.1 coordinate 97,656, forward strand.
GGCGGTGTAAAATCATTTTATTTTTGTTTTTCTAATGTTACGTTGCATCAATTGAGTAATTTAATATTGGTTTTATTTTTATTTGTATTGTTAAATTTGTATTGTTAATTGTGGATGATTTATGTACGAAGGACTTTCAACGGAAACAAGACCGCAAGGGCTTTTTTGAAATGCTCCTCTTAGACAGGATGTTTGACTTTATTTGTACTGTAATACATGCTACTGTGTGACTGTACTTGTACTCTAACATTCTATCTAATAAATATATTCATCATCATCATCAGGCTGTTCTGATATTGTATCAATAAAAGCATATTGAGGCTACAATACATTCAGTCTGTTGCTAGGTGCACTCTTTTTTGCTAACTTATGTAATTTCCTTCCGGTATGCAGAACCTGCCTTTTCACGTTGTTTTGATTTCACAGTCTGCTCATTTTTATTTCATTTTTTTAAAATTCGTTTTGTGAAGGCACAATTTGTGTTATCATGCACGAACCACGTTTTCATTCTTACAATTCCACGTTGCCTTATACTTGTCGCCTGCAAGAGCAGTATCAGGGCAAATAAATTATTTACACGGAGATTAGCTGCCCACATTTGTTGCCTGTTTAGAAAGAGTGAAACTTTTCTCTGACACAGTATCAACCCAGGTAACACTCGGATTACTAGTTATTGACACCGTAAGGATTATAATTTGATACTATATCGGTAGGAACGACGTTATTCTTGATTCGTTGATCTATTTTCAGGGTTCCGGTGTGTTTACGTTTGCCCAAATCTACAGGCGTTCTCAGCTGACTTCTCGCCATAGTGGGACCATCAAATATTCCTGCTCTCATCAACCGCATTTGACAGGTAAACACTTTGATCTTCCGTGAAGCTTCTGACTCGCGTTTATTGATACTTTCGCAGTAAAATGCAGATTTAAGTTAAAGCTGTTCGAAGTTTTGTGATTTCTAACCAGCCAACAAAAAGTACTGCAGTTCGGGTTTGAAGTTAGTTCTGTACTTACATTATGGCTGGTTGGTTTTAATTTTGGGTACAATCAAATCATTTCCAAGGTGTCCAAGTTTTTTAAAAGTTTTTTTTAAACTTTCATCTCTCTATCTTCCTGTCTTACTCAATAACAGAGCACTCGTAAACAACAGCCACGTCATTGCTGCAGCTGAGATGATCCACAGTTTATTCCTGATTAATCACTTGGGAGACATCTTCCTGGAGAAACACTGGAAGAGTGTTATCAGCCGGCGTGTGTGTGATTACTTTATCGATGCGAAGGAGAAGGCAGCGGACCCAGAAAATGTCCCCCCTGTCCTGCAGACTTCTCATCACCATCTCATCAGTATATACAGGGACAAGCTGTTCTTCATTGCTGTCATTCAGACTGAAGTCCCTCCGCTGTTTGTCATTGAGTTTCTGCACAGAGTGGCAGACACATTTCAGGTGTGTTTAAACTCTGTGCTCACTGTGATAAAAAAAAAAAAAAAAAAACATTCTCCATAAACAGATTGTAAATTTCAGTTCAAACGTGACATTGGCACCTGAGGGGATTAGATTTCCCGTCCCCCCAAACTGGTTTTGCAATGCTGAAGACAAAGAATGTACATATTTAATCTTAATAAAAGATACAGAGAGGAAATTATCTTATTTATTTAGTAGATTGTGAATTTTTCCCAAGTCGCACAATTTGCAGTTAGAGGAATATTCCATTTTCCAAGCAAGTGCAAATATTGCTGTAGCTCCCGGTGTGTTCTCAAGATACATGAACTGAGTAACTGCAGGACGCCGCCCAGGCTTTCATGATACAATGTAATTACGCAAATAATTATTTTAGTGTTTGCGTGAATAGAAGTCATTATTCCGTATTACATTCTAATATTGGTATACACACACACACACACACATTTATTGTATATATTGTGTGTGTGCAGTTGCGGCACAGTGTCTTCTCGTAATGAAAGGCACAAAAGAGATGGAGGCGCTTCCTACACCTGTACTTACAGCTTGTATCGCGTTTCACTACATGAAGTAAAGTGTTTAAAGTTTAAAACACAATACACATAAAAGAATACGATAATCTGTGTGTACCGGCTGCAGAAACCGACTGAACATGAACATTGTACATGCTCCATATATTTGGTATCTAGTATAGAAATATATGATACATCTTTGACCTTGGATTTCCTGCAACAACACTTTCTTTTTTTTTTTGTATACGCCAGTCTAGTCTCGAGTGAAATGGATGTTGTGTGTTGACAGGACTACTTTGGCGAGTGCTCAGAAGGTGTGATCAACGACAATGTGGTGACCGTGTACGAGCTGCTAGAGGAGATGCTGGACAACGGCTTTCCGCTTGCAACGGAGTCCAACATCCTGAAGGAGATGATCAGGCCTCCCACTATCCTGCGATCAGTTGTTAATACACTTACAGGTAATCTTGGGAGGAGGAGGGGGGGGGGGGGGGCAAGAAAAACCCATACGTGATGTTTTTGTGTGTGTCTTTCAGGAGGGAGTAATGTTGGGGACACATTGCCAACAGGTCAATTGTCCAATGTCCCATGGAGGCGAGCTGAAGTTAAATACACCAATAACGAGGCGTATTTTGATGTGATCGAGGAAGTAGATGCCATCCTTGACAAATCGGGTACGAATAACCAACTGTTTTATCACAACGATACAAAAGTGATGACGTATTGATTGCGTATTTGGATCTTGCTCACGGCGCTCACAGCGCCTTCAATCTGTGTCATTCAGGCACAACCGTATTTGCAGAGATCCAGGGTGCCATCGAGGCCTGTGTGAGGCTCACTGGGATGCCTGATCTGACGCTGTCCTTTATGGTGGGTGCTGTTCCCTGTCATGTTAACTATATGCACCATACCATATTTTGTTATTACCTTTTAAAGGGAGGACAAGCTGTGTCTTCAATCTCTGTCTTTTTCACATTTTGTCTCCAGAAGTTAACACAGAGAGCTCCGTTTAACTGCTGACTGCACTCGTGCTTTTCTGCTTTCGTGTCTGCCCTCCATGACAGAATTCCCGTCTCCTCGATGACGTGAGCTTCCATCCTTGTGTGCGCTTTAAGCGCTGGGAGTCGGAGCGCGTCCTCTCCTTCGTCCCGCCAGATGGGAACTTCACGCTCATGACCTATCATGTCAGCGCTCAAAAGTAAGCACGTCTGTGCGTCTCCTTTCTAAACCAGTCAAATTCAGACAGCAGGTGTGCCCGCCGTGATCTCGGAGTCAGCGTCTCCTCCCAACAGTGACTTCTTTGTCCTGCTATTTTCTTTTGGGTTTCAGGAATGTCTGAAAATTGTGGTTTAGTTTCGGCGACAGGCCTCATTTGTTGTCTTGTAAACACAAGGTGTCTGCTGTCTGACCGCTAACTGGTTGCCGTCGTCTGTCCCGCTCCTCAGTCTCGTGGCCATTCCAGTGTACGTGAAGCAAAGCATTAGTTTCTTTGAGACGGGACCTTCCGGCCGCCTTGACCTCACAATAGGACCCAAGCAGACCACGGGGAAGGCGGTGGAGGGGTTAAAGGTCACCGTCCACATGCCCAAAGCCGTGCTGTCCGCCAACCTGACAGCCACGCAGGGAAATTACACCTACGACCTTGCTACCAAGGTAACGCACTCGCTACAAGGCTGCCCTAAGCAGTAATATAGCATTATAAATCTTCTTCATGTTTTTTAGCGACCAAACAGAAAGCGTTTTATTGTCCTTGCTGGGATAACCGCTGATGATTATGGCAGGTATTAGTTTGGGACATTGGGAAGCTGAACCCCCAGAAGCTTCCTAACTTGCGAGGGACGCTGACCACACAGGCGGGAGCCCCGAAACCCGAAGATAACCCCGCTCTTAACATTGAATTCAAGATACAGCAGCTGGCCATATCAGGTAATCCCCACAGTATGACCTTAAAGTAAATTTGAAGCAGAACCCCCCCCCCCAAATCTAACACGTCTGTCCTTGTGGGCCCACTCGGTCTCTCCGGGCCTGTTCTCGAGGCTGCAATGGTTAAATAATGTTTGTAGTGATGCTGTTTGGTTGGAAAGGGTCAGAGGGGATGTTGTATTTCTAGTCTCCACTCCGTTTTGCTTCTCCCACAGGTCTTAAGGTGAGTCGTCTGGACATGTTTGGAGAGAAGTACAAGCCTTTTAAAGGAGTCAAATATCTGACGAAAGCTGGGAAGTTCCAAGTGCGGACCTGAGCAATGAGGAGTGAACCATTCTGTATGCCAAATAGGGGGCGGCGTTACCACACGCTGGTTCAGCTTCCAGATCAGTCTTATGTATGCAGTATATTTATCCAAAGTGTAATTCACTAACAATTCAATTCAATTTAACAGTTATTTATTAATTGTTTGGAATTAAATGTACACTGGGGTGTATTTGTGGCCTGTAAAGGGAAGCCTTAATAATCAGCGTGACCTTGTACAAGCGCTATTCTTCTCTGTCCAGTTTGAATGTGCAGCATTGTGTGCATCATGCTGGTGTAGATTCTCAGTCATCTTCTAGGTCATAGTAATGCTTGAGGTCGCATCTGAAGCAAATGGACTTCTGTTTAGGGTTTGAATTTGTTTTTTTTGTTTTTATCTCTGATCCAAGTAAGAGAGAGAGAGAAGGCTTCTTCAGTTTGGCCTGACTGGGTGGGATGTGCAAGAATTCCATTGTTATGTTCAATCGAGTGGGTTTCCATTGTGCTTTTGACTCAGCTATTAAGGCGTGGCCTTAACAAGCCCGAAATTATTACCCCGGGCAAATTTTGACTTAATTACTTTTATTCAACTGGAAAGTTTTTTTTTCTTGATTGGAAATGCCACCGGCGTCTCCCAGAAGATAATAAAGGTGCTGCACACGAGGCATCACTGAGGGCAAATATATTTCTCAGCTTTTATTTACATTTGAAAATGTAACTCTAATTCCATTCCTTTTTCCTTTGGAAGTGCTCGTGAACATTTTTTCTCGTCTTTCTTTTCATCACCAAAACACACAATCAAACACCCATGTATGTAATTCTTCATATTTATTTGTTTTTGAAAAATCTAACCTTGTTTCGACTTCCTGAATAAGTGCCTTGTGTCCTAGTGCGGGTATTTTTCTACACAGTCGCTCTTTAATCTAGACATGTGACAGGTAAAGTTAATGCGCTTTGTGAAGCACCCCGCAGCACATGATGTGTTCTTCTGAAGACCTGAGGTACATCTTGAAAATGTGTCTGAGGTCTGACTTTGCGATGATGAATGACTCTAAAGCAGCACATAGAAATCTATTAAGATCCTCCTATAATCTTCAATCGGTACAAGATTTGCACGATCAACTCTCCACATGGGAAATACGACTTAAAGCTGTTGTATGACATTGAATCTGTATTCCAGCACGTAAAGTGTCTTATTAAATCTTTAACATTGTGTGTTTGTGTGTACTTTATAATTTAAGCAATGCTGGAGCGATGACTGTCGACTGGTAGGTCTTTGGGTCAGGGTGAAACCACTTTTAATAACGTTGGTTAACGTGATCTGGAGCCACAAGAATGTCATTTGTCTGATATTCTGGTTCACTAAACGGAAGTAATTTACTGCATTTAACACGAATTAGCAAATGGTAGCACATGTTTCACATTTACAGGTGATAAACATGGCATTATCACCTGTAAAAGCACGCAATGCAGCGAGACTTTTATCACGAAGCATCACTTTCCCTGAGAGCATCGAGTCTAGTCCTGTATTACAACCAGCCAACTCACTGCTCTGCGAGTCTAATAACAGTTAATAATAATAATAATAATAAATTTTATTTATATAGCGCTTTTCTAGACACTCAAAGTCGCTTAAGTTAGTGATTAAATCAAGCGGCAGACAGAAGTCATTAAAGTCATTTATTCTTCCGAGGCACAGCAGATGTGTTGGCAGGATTAGAAGCTATCAGAATACATTCAGGGTGTGTATGAACACATGAAGTACACACAGACGCACACCCTGTCACCCTCCTAGTCAGGGATCACTGATTGCTCTTTGCTTGTAGACCCAAGAATCAAATGCAGTTAACATTGTGTGCTACCGTTTACAGCTTTGCCCGCGAACCACCATGGGGACGGTTCTCTAATACTGATAATGCAAAAAGGCTTGCTGGCACCGAAGCCGTCTCTCACACACTGTTGTTCTCAGACCAACAGGGTTGTGTAGAAGCCGTGCTCAAAGAGTCGTGCAGGATTACTGCCCCGACGCGTGGAGAAAGCTTTTACAAAACAAAATGCTGAATTGGAGCATCATTGGTTTTTTTTTACAGTTCTTTAGAGTTTTCTTTTTTTTGTTGAAGATTTGAGAAATAATTCTACTGTTAACATGAACCACAATTAGTACAAAAAAATGCAACAAAGGAGAAAATATTTTCTCTTTTTTTGGTAAAGATTTACATCAAAGAAGAAAATGATCTGTTTTGTTGGTAATGAGAATTTCATATAAGCCAGACCATTGGACGCCACTGTGTGAAAATGAAAGTCCAAACAAAGAACTAAACACACACTAATGGCAGGAACTCCATTAACTCTTATTGATGGAGATGAAAATGTCTAAACAAACCCTGGTTGTTGCTGTTCTTTACAGTTTAGTGAAAACTATTTGTTGAATATTAATCTCTTTTGAAATCAACAAAAATGTCACTGACAATCATGGATTTTTTTTTTCAAATCATACAATCACTTGTTTCATTTCACCATTTACCTGTAAATCGTGACACTGAATAAACTAGACAGCAAACCTGACGATGACTCCATCGTCAGTTAAGAACAAGAACAGGCATTATTAATAAAAGTATTCATGAAGAGAGCAGGGCTCATCAGCCCACCTATAGAGTGCCAAATAAGTGTATAAAGTATGCATTGTTTTTTTTTACCCATAAAACAAATAATCCCTGTATTTACAACGGAGAATAAAATAAATCACTGAAAAAAATTAGTTAAAAGTAAATGTCTTTACTTTAAAAGACGTATTTTTATCGTCATAATTTTCCTTTAGAAAATAGAAAAATCTTCATGCAAAAAATATATACCTGGGATTTGGATAAACTCTTGTAACACAACATACCAAAAATATATATTAAACACTGTCTTTGTTTAGCTTGTGTATTTCAGGGAGCTTGCTAGCAAAGCTGTGTTTCCTCTAATAAGAGTTTCTCATCTGATTTTATTTACCTTCTTACTACTCACTAAATCACAGAGGAATTCTGCAGGAGGTGGCAAGCCTGTCTATTTATAACGACGCCTCCTTAATCTGTTACACAAACTTTATCTCAATGCAGAGGTGTGTTAATATTTACCCGTGACAGTTTGTATTTATTACAAGTGTACTAACGAACTGTGATTTTCTTTTACTGTGACACTGCTGTCAGTCCATTACAATATGAAGAAGTGAAGCAGGAATTTCCAGCTTTACTTCTATCTCTCCCGTGCTGTTTCAAATGTCTTAAAGTTATTTACGCATACTGTCCCATAATCATGGACTGATTAAGATGTAATCTGCAGCCTCACAACAGTTTTGTGTCATCTCCGTACGGGCGTGTGCTGTCGTAAAAGGGATTGTCTGATTGGTTCAGATTTAGCACATCATAGTACCTTAATGAATATTGTCTTCAGGAGCAAAAATATTTGTTTCAGTCTTTAGCGTGTATTTAAATATTATTTTAAATAAAGAAAAACTAAAGTTCTCCTAGCCATTTGGTGGGGGCCAAGCTTTATTGGTACCAAGGAGTCTTGCGCACCCAGCGAAGAGTGAATCCTGCATCTGTGCGGATCTTGATGGAGGCTGCCTCTGCCTCCCGGACCGTCTCCTTCACTGACTGCATCAGATTCTGGGCATTATGGACCAACATATCTGTGGCCTGGACAGGGACAGGGATTAAAAGAAAACAGATAGGACAAAAATATATATAACTTGTGGAAGAAGCACTGAGATTCAAAAACTATTTTGAAAACTATAATATTAGATATTGTGCTAATATTAACCTTTTTTTTAATGCAATGGCATCCCTGTTCTTAAAATATTCCACAGTATCAATACAGTATACTGTACCGTATACTCACATTGGAAGTATTTATATCAGACATACAGAGAGAAACCGTTCAATCTTTACCTGCTCAGACTCTTCTTCGCTGATGTTTGTTCGTCCCAGCATGGTGGCTTTAACAGTAGACAGGATCTTCAGCTGAGTGCTGATGGTGGGGATTCGTTCACACACCTTTGAAAGGAGACATGCCCAAGTTCTATTTTTATAGAGACCTTTTCAGTATTTGTATATATATATATTATAGTTTTTTTTACCTGTAGCAGATTTGTTCTGATGCGCCTGTCAGTGCACTGCTTGGCCACCTCCTTGGCCAGTCTTGTAACCTCATCCGAGGCCTTGGCGATGTCCTTTGCGCACTGAATCAGGGCACGTTTGTTGCCACTCCCGCCACGCACCAGCCGAGACATTTCTGCCATGAGCAGCGCCATCCTTTTGGCTGCTGCAATGATGTCGTTACCCTGTGAAGAGGGAGGAGAGGGGTGGAGGCGGAAGCAGGAAGAACTTTTAAGGTTACTAGACTTTGGATTAAATATGAAAATGCAGTATGGTAGTACTTAAAATAATCAAAATGTAGGATACTGATAACAGTGATGTTAAGCTCTGAGGTTAGAGACACGGGTGAATTTGAATTCCCAAAGCAAAGCAGGCACTAAGTTTAAAAGTCAATAACTGCATGCAGCGCCAGTTAACACAAATTCTTGATCCATCATGGTGGAATATAATTCAGAAATTTCTCTTCATCATTTTGGATGGAAACAATGTTGAGGTTCTCCCTTGCATCAGCGCCAACCTGAGGTTAGTACTTGTAAGCGACATCCAGAGTGATCAATACACCATGACAGCAAAGAAGCAGTGGCAGGTGATTGTAAACGATAGGCAGGCAAGCATCGTATTCTAACATCAAAACTACATCACCCAGAAGTCTTTTGAAACTGTCATCCATGACTGCAACAGGGATGAGAGCACGACAGGGAGCCTGGCTCCTCTTGTAAACCACTCTACCTACTCATGAGCATAAAGGCGGGACGTGTGAAGCCAGCGCCACCTTATCCGTGTGCTGCATCAAACACACCTGCCATTCCAAAAGTCCTCGACCTTTAGTGTATGACGTCAGCACAAACGGGTGTTAAACATGTCTGAGTGTGATGCAGCCACAGCCGGTTGGAGGTTTCCTCGGCAGCGGCAGGTGCAGAGCTCATCGTTTGTGCAGACTGTCGAGGGGCGCTTCGTTCGTCCTGCACGGCGTCCTGGCGTGATGCTTTTGTTTGTTTGCATGCGAAAATTGCGAACGTGAATGTGCGGGGTCACTATCTGACCCGCATCTGTTTGCGTGCGTGCACCCATATGTATGTGCGTGCGCAGACCTTGCTGGACCACTTGCGCGCCTCCTGGTGGAGAGACTGGGCAGCTGCCAGAATGGGTTGATTGACAGGCTGGTTGGAGGGCATCATCAGCAGTTCTGGCTCATAGTCATCCTCACCATCAGTAAACTCATCTTCATCATCTACCTCTCTCTCCTCTACTGCCTCCTCATCCTCAGGCTGGGTGGGTGGGTGGGTAGGAAGCAAGGAGGGGGGGTTGTTGGTGCAGGGAGGCACAAAAGGGGTTGGGAGGAGGAGGAAAAAAGGAGGAATGTGGGGAAGAAGGGGGAAGCCAGGGATGGCCGGAGGGAAGGGAGGATGGGAAAAAGGAGGCATTTAGTACAGCATGAGAGCACTGGATGGAAGAACAGAAGACAGGTAGGAGGAGGAGTAATTACAGGCGCTGCAAAGGAGCAAAGGAGAAGGGAGCTGAAGCTGCACACAAAGCAAAGATGGGAACAAAGGAAGAAGCTGGTTGGGCAGGCAGGATGCGGCGGGCTGGCCTTTACGCCACTCTTGCAGTGATCGAGTTGGCAGATTGTGAGCATTTGCATAACTGAAGACTTCCTGGTAGTGAATTCATGAGTCTATCTGGTCGCATGCTGGGAATGTGAGTTACAAGAGGTACTTTGTGCCGACTTTCCAAAGACGAGTTAAGCTAAGTTCATGTAAACTGCTGACATGGCTAAAAGGGGGAGAACGGCCATCAGCTCCATAAAGACAGTGAGAGGACTTTGATTATGCTTAAACCCAGACACACACATACAGAACACAGACACTCACTGGAGTAACAGTGAAAAGACTACAGAGATGGAAGAGAGGTTGGATCTACATCACACAAGATGTAAGTGTGTGCGCACGACCAGCTCACATGCAGCGCATGATCAGATCACTGGTTCCTTCTGAAACTGTGATCGAGCCACTGACCTCCACATTTCAAAGCAAGACCATGATTCAGAATATTCACTGAGCTCATGAGGGTATTTCATCACTGACCTGCTAACGTATTTAACCCATTTATGTGTGACATTATTACTATTATTATTATCATTTATTTATTTTAAATAATCCATATTCGATGGCGTGAATATCCATGTTTCTGCGGACCCACCTTGCTGGACCACTTGCGTGCCTCGTCGTGCAGTTGCCTAGCAGCCACCATCATGGGCTCGCTGAGCACCTCTCCAACCTTCTGCTCTGGGAACTCCTCATCCTTCTCCTCAGGGGGAGGGGGTCGAGGTGGGGGTACCTCGCCCTCTGGCAAGGGGGGCTTGGGTGGTGCCTGCTCATCACTCAGCTGAAGAAAATGCACCCAGATATGCATGTGCATAAGAATATAGATTTTTTTTAAACTATAACTTTTCCAGCTTAGTCATAAAAAATGATATTTAAAAAAAAATCTAAAAGGCTTTATCAGGCATCAGGCAGAAAAGCAGGATGGCTGTAGCAGGGTGAGATATTTTTTATTTTTTGTCAGTCTGAAGGTAGGCTGCTTGCCATTGTTATAAAGATCTTTGGCATCAATGTGGCCACGTGACATAAATGAGACCAGGAAGACTGGAAATGTTTTGGCTTTCCCCAAACCTGCATTTTTTTGCAGGGTCAAATTAGAACAAGGAAGTGGTGAGGCATTCTCAAGTCTGACTGTGAATAAGAGGAACTATGTCAAATATGTTAAACATGTTTGACTGTCCTTACATGGAGCTGGTCCAGGTCAGGTGGTGGAGGAGGGAAATCAGGTTCCTGAGGTTGGAAGGCTTCTCGGACTTTGCCGACTGCAGCCAAGATCCTCAGGCAGGAGTCCAAATAGGCTTTTTGCAGACCTGTTGGGGACAAGATGTAAAACAAACATGAAGGCAAAAAAAACCCGCCCCCAAACAAGCAGGTATTTGTGTAAGTTCTTCCTGCACCTTGATCTTGTATGTTCCCAGCCACTGCCTTAGCGTCCATCACCATGGGTGAGATGGTGTGCGAGAGGACATCTGAGGCGTGCTTCACGGTGTCTCTGAACCGTGGGTCTTCAGAGTTCTCCACTTCCCTCTTAGCCACCAACAGGACCCGATTAGCTCTTCTTGCTATGCTGGTAGCCCCGGCAACAAGCATTTGGGGCTGAACATTTGCCATGGCAACTCGGCATTTGTCGATGTCTTTCTTTATAGCCTCCTCGGAAGCATCCAACAGAGATCTGGTGTCGATAGCCTCGTCCACGAGGCCTGAGAGAGAGACAAACGCACAAATTAACATCTGAATATCAACTTCTGTTCGTGAAGATAACTTGGTTTATTCAAAGTTATACAATAATTGGTCAATAATGTTGAGAAAAGCCTCACTAGTGAGTTTTTCCACGTTGTCAATCCACTGGTTCTTCATGGTGTCAAAGTGCTCGTATGCTGCTTTATTTCCTGGATTCTTCAGCAGGATCCGAGCAGCAGAGGTCACCTGGACATTAACATATGGGACTGTGTGAGTCAGCGATGAGGTTCATTCATGTCTGCAAAAGGAACAGCAGAACAGACCTGTGGCGTGAGATCCCTGGCATGTTTTACAGCAGCGTGTATGCCCTCTACCGTGCACCTATTGCCGGTTCCCACTGCGGCAGCCTTCTCTGCGGTTGCCCCCAACCTGCCTGCGTGGGCTTCAAAGTTCCCTGCGCGCTCCTCAAAAACCTACAACAAACATCAACGGAGGAACAGTCGTCTGTTGGGCTCCAATTCATTACAAGCGCAGCATCTGGATGGAGCAGAATCACATGTCAGACTCTTTTTTTTTTTTTTTACTTACTTCCTCCCTGTTGGGGGCATCAGGTGGAGCAGTTGCAGCTACAGCCAGCAGTTTGATCGGAGTGGTGGTGTCACTGAAAACATCAGATACTTCCTGGGTCATCACCCCCTGCATGTGCTGCCTCAGGTCCTGGTAGAGGCGAGGAGTGTCCTGTTAGTCCACTAGGTGGAGCTGTGCATCAATACTTGGATCACAGTTCCATGCGCTTGTCTTTGATAAAGTATAAAATGTTTTTTCTTCCATTCCTGCTAATGGACCATGGCATAACGCCATTCGTATATCTCTACCACTTAACCAGGAAATATTTGGAAAGTCTTTTACTTACAATATAAAGTAGCCCGAGTTTCCATAACGCTTGACTGCAGCGCATAAGCCTGTGCGGATAATAGTGTGTATTCATGAGAGCACTGGACTACCTTAAGGCTGTCCTGCAGCTGTGCAGCAGTAGCTCGTGCATGAGGAGCCTCAGCCTCACCCCTACCAGCCATGTCAGCCAGAGACGCTGTAAGAGCCTCCGTTCGATCACAGCGCCCAATCATATCCTGTCGATAAGGGCCTAGCAAGCCCACTGCAAGCCTCCTCCCTTCGCCAACCATCCCCCTGATTGCTGCCTGACCTGGGAAAGATAAAAGGCAGAAGGGATTATCCCGTCTGGATTCCCTATATATCTTTGGTCCCTGGTAAAAAACAAAAAAAACAAAAACAAGATTGATCCATGAAGAAATAAAGAACTATAATTCATGCATGTCCTTATTTAGACATGGGGCATAAATAATACATGGCAGTGAAAATGCCTCATGTGTCATCAGTATGACAAGCCATTTTTGTGTACAGGCTGACCCCAAAAGGTTTCTATGCACTAATTATATGATTTATATTGAGTGCTAGCTATAAAAAGCATGGAGTAGTGAGGTACCTGTGTTCCACTGCAGTATCTCACATTCTGCTCCCAAAGGGAAGCATGTGACAAAAGACGAAACAATAAAATGACAAAAAAAACAGGAAGACAGCAATGTGTGTCAATCAAAGCATCAAATACAGAACAATACTGCGTAAATCAAGTCTGTCAGTCAGTGATTCATGCAGGATGCCTCACTGTGGGCAGGTCAGAACAAAGCACAGTCATTTAGTTCTATTTTCTACCACAGTCAGACATGGCAATAATGGACACTGATTGTGTCATTTCCTCCTATACCCAATCGGCTCGTGAAATGATTTATTTTTGTTCCCAGTTGCGCTCACCTATTCCTCTGTCATCCACTCCAGGGTTGTTCGCCCAGCGGAGGGCCTGCTCCATCTTTCCCTCCAAGGTGACGGCAGGCTTGGCTGGTCTCATGTTGGCCACGGCCCGGTTGGTTTTGGACTGCAGAGTCAGCAGCGCCGCTCCAATCTGCTTTGCCAAAGCACGGGCCTCTGGGCTGTTGCCTTTACCCCTGAGACAGTAACACGGAGATGATATGAGGCGTAGAGTTCTGTCAATACACACACGTCAATACACCTTTCAAATCAGATCCCTCTTTGATGCCACATTAGAGGGAAATACCACCCAAACGTAAAGACAAATGGATTCCGTTACTGGATGGGACTTGGATCAAGACCAGGTTTCAGGGTCAGGCTTAGGATAATAATTATGGATGGAAATATATACACAGTAGTTTAATTACAATTAATAAATATAAGGCCAGAAGAGTAGAACATTATTAAATACTTCATATAAATATACAAGAACCCTCATTTTTCCAAGGAATTAAAAGATAGGATCCTTAGAATGTCCTTGCACAGTCACATTCTCCTCCTTTTAAAGAACAGATCTGTTTCTATATTGATTTGGGTAGCAGCTGACTTATTCCGTTTACTTCTCATTTTCATCTCTGCTTGTGTTTTATGGTCAGTGCATGCACCTGAAGTCGAGTCACTCCTCCGTGATTCGCTGAATTACTGTCAATTTAGTAAATCATCTCGCCTAAATCAAACCACCTTGCAAACAGTCAACATCGAATATGAAACAGAGTCCCATGAAGCTTTAAATGGTGGTATTTTCCTCCAACATTTACTAAAGTTTGTTCTTCAAATGCTCACCAACCCTCCATACCATGACCCCCCCCCCCCATCACCCCACATTTAAACAATTATAAACCTTATTGTAGGACTGACGCCAAGGGTCGAAAGGCAACAACATATTTTCCAGGCAGGCAAATTAAACCATCTATTGGCAGCATGAGGTTGTAGTTTGAGCCTACAAAAAGAGGGTCTAAGGATTACATAAAGTACTGAAGAGCATCAGTGCTGATTTATGTGCTGGAGGTTGGACAGCATACTGTTTACGCAGCTCCACAAGTCTGGCAGTGAGGCCTGCGATCTCAGCGATGGAACGCAGGATGTCATCCCGCTCCTTTGGGTCGTCACACAGATCAGCGATGCGTTTGGCTTCTGCTAGTAGCGCTCTGATATTCTCCTCCCCTTCAGGACCGCCGTTTGGATCCGCCAGCCAGGCCTAAAAAAAATAAATATGCATGCATCTGGATTAGGTAATCTGATCAAATAGGAAGTCCAAATCTCCGCAGCTGCACCGCAACATATAGTGTTTAGGACAGGAAAAGATTTGTAAAGATTTAAGTATCAAATTGTTACTCTTATCCACAGTAGCTCTGCAATATTGACAGAAACAGGATGAATACATTTCAAAGGGGAAGCACGATTTATTGGGGGAGAGGGTTAATTCAGATTGCTGTGCTATTATTGTTTTATCTGACCTGTGCAGCATCCAGCCTTCTGGCAATGGCTTGCTTGGCATTGATTAGCGCCTCCAACCTGCGAGCAGCACTGTCCACTTTGCCAAATAACAAATCTAAGCCCTGTGAGCACTGGGCTGCACGCTGCACACACCCTGGGGTCGGGCCCTGGCCTCTGTCATCAGAGAAAAAAAGACTCACAGCTGACGCATGGTGGGAAAAATACACTACACTTCCATCCTAACTCTTTTCTCATGCAAATGAAGTACCTGGCTCTTAAATCTCCAATCTGGTCTGTCATTTGTCCCAGAGCTTTCGCAGTAGCCAGTATGTCTTTCCTCTCTTTCCCAGCACACAGCTCTCCAACCTTGCCAGCTTCATCCAGAATGACTCGCAGGGCAACCTCACCGGGGTCCCCTTGGGGGAGAAGGGCATGCCACGGTATCACACTATAGGGATACCGTCTAAAAATCTGATTGGTTCGTCAGAAAGCAGAAAGAATCCTGTTACCTGGTTGTCCGTGAGGGTCTTTGAGCCACCCTTTAGCTTGTGCCATCTTTGACTCAATCAAAGCCAGAGATCTCTTCAAGGCCTCCATATCCTGCGGGTAGGAGAAAACACAGCATTGTGTGTCTGTTTAGTCCATCCCTTCATTCTTTATACTTCACACATGCCCGTCTCATCTTGACTGTGTAAATATTAATATTTTTTTTATCAATTTATTTAAAAATATATATATATTTTTACAAATATTTTAATATGGAATTTAAAATTTAAAAAATGGTCACAAATTACAGGCTGTGAGGTCGTTATATAAATTACAGCACCAGTGGATCAGGATTTAGGTAGGGTCAATACGGGGATGACCCAATAGAGGGTATGCACTGACATTATTCCCCCCCCTGAACAAAATAAACTCATCTTATTAAAATAGTCCATTGACATAATGTCAGGAATTGTTTCCTGATATTTATATGTAATGGGTCTTAATGTCGGGGAAACACATGGAACCAAAGCACAAACGTGTTTGTATGCAGTAGCCTTGAGGTTTGCAGTTGTGCTCATGGTGAGGGTACATGATGACACACTGTGTACCCAATTGACATATCTCACATCATTAGGATAATTATATGAAGCTGAGAATGTCGGGCCAACCTACAGTGAGCTCCCTGAGGATTTGCTATTCTCAGATGATCGACAGATCCGCATTTCAGAGCCTGGAATACAGTTTTTTTTTCTTCTGTTTGACAGTCTGAAAAAAGATTGCTCAGATTTTTCACAATTACATGACAGCTCCTCTTCTAGAGTTCTGTTTCTTAGATGAACGGCAATGCTGCCGCTCAGTGTGTTTAATCGCAGCAACGTCGGCGTACTGTAGCCTCAAGAGAAAACGCTCTATGAGAAAAATACTCATCACCGTTTTTCTTTAAAAGGAAACATCCCAGAAATTTGTGGCGTAATCTTTATCACCATTATTTTTATTTATAGGCATATATAACTGGAGTGTGTGACGGTTACAAAAACATTAGCCACTAATTAAGAAATGGTTAACAGCTATTAGTGGTAGTACAGCCAAACCTAACTATTTAATTGTGGGCAACCGGTAAGTTAATTTTATTTTTGTTAAGTGGGACCTACAGAAGAATCAAAATCAATTTCCAGCTCAGAGGAAAAACCAACAGCTTAAGTGGAGCCATTCAATAGAGCCCATCTATTATGGATGTGTCTGGACACCAACCAGCGTATTGCTATAGTTCATGTTTTAAGAGGAGGGTTGTTGTGTTCCCGGGGTTCCACCGCACACTGACAGTAAGTGGCCGTCACTGCTTATACACAGAATATGTTCACGGCAAACACACACAAACACACACAGACGGGTCTTTGTCTGAGGTAGCTCTGTAGCAGAGAAACATGCAGGATTACGAGTTAGACCTGAACCTTACCGGTAAGTGAACTCATGGCACACAAATGTCACTCTGATGCGCCAGGACAGGATATTCTGCCCCCCCCCGGCCCCCCAAAACATCTGTATGTGCTGCTGACAGCGTTAAATAGTCCCACTACTGACAACAGTTACTGCTAACAAGCTATTTAGCTGAGACACTTAAATAACTGCCATCTGTTTGAGGCCATTTGATTCAAATTGACCTCTGGAGACAAACAGATGCACATCCATAAAGTGATGAAGTACGTGTGCTCAACATCCTGTACATTAGCTGATGGTCAGCGAATTAAAACACATCATACGTTTGCTCTTTAGTTCCAGCATGACAGATGCATAAGCATGAGGACGTGATTCTCCTTCATCTCTTTCCCACACGCACACACACACACACATGCTTGAGACTGCAGAGGGAGGGAGGGAGGGGGGGTGTGGGGTGGAGAGAAACAGGCTTACCTTCTACAGGGAGGAAAAGAATGGAAGAGGACGGTAAAGAAAGAAAAAGAAACAACCAGGCGTTATGCTACCGAGCAAAAAGAAAAGTGGATACAGAAAGTAAAGAGTGAATTTTTCTTGGGATGCTCTCTTCAAAATAGGGGGGAGGGGGGGGTGTGAGTAGCTATGTGTGTGTGTGTGTGTGCAAGCAAAAGGTGATTGCTTTTCGTTGCTTTTGGAGGGTTCAGGGTGTGAAATGAGGACTCAAATGTGCAGCACAGATCATACCTTGTTCGCCCAGGCGTCTTCATCCCACGTGGTGAGCTGCAGAACTCGGATGATCTCACTGATCTCGGTGCTCATCTTCTCAAAGGTGAACCTTCTGTTCCTCTCTGCCTCTTCCACGCCAGCACCTCTGCTGCTCTTGGTTGTGACAAAGATCTTTACAGCTGAGGACGAAGAACGCAGGTTATAAAAGAGCAAATATTCATCTATTCAGGCGATATATATATTAGTTCAGGTCACGACACGACAGCACAAGAGGTGAGTCTGAACCAAAATGAGATCTAGTTACTGTATTGTATTAAATAAACCAAAGAATGAAATAAAGACGCTAAAAAATGTCCTTAAAGCTGAGGGGAATTAAGCTGAGTACTAACAGCGAACGCATTCATCCATATTTGTGTGATCAACTATTGATCACATCCACTGTTGTTTTGTTTATGAAGAGATTTCTGTTTGAATTAAAATAAAACATTTCATTTGTCCTGTATTATCCATAGAACTGGAAAGCGACGGCGCAGAATGATTTTTCTCAACCGCTCAGAAGCAATCCTTTTATAACGAATACAATTATTTTGAATCATCTGGAACTCAAAGAACTTCAAATGAAAGACATGACAACAGACAATTGACATGCTTGCTAACGCATCCTCAGGCATCTTCTTCTTCTTCACTGGTGCACTATGCAGTATGAGAGCCATGCAGCCAGACCCACATCCCCAGCATCTAATGACTTTAATTATCAGCGTTGCTATAACAACTAATGAATGTTCAGTGGCCTGCACACACACACAGTCGTTCATACACACCAGATATCAGAACAGGCAGCAGCTCCTTGACGGTGTTCATGGAGTTCACCAGCATCTGCCTGTGTTCTTGGTGCGTCAGCTCCTGCTGCCTCTCATCAATCATCTTCGACATTTTGGTCATCCCTGAGGAAATAATAATGCTGTGAAAGTAAGGGGTGAAATCAAACTATCCTGCAGGAGAATGGAGTTGGAAGCTTGTGTTGTGTTGGGGGGGGGGGGGGGGGGCGGGGGGGTTACACAGTTTTACCTATGCTCCGACAATCAGCGCATCCTCAAGTGTATTCGCCAGCTGAGTGCTTCCAACACATCCAAACAGATTATTACCTCACGAATGACTGATGTCGTTCAATGAAAGCATCAGTCGCGTGTGGGGGAACCTTGGCTTCAGATTTCCTCTGGCTCATTATGCCGCCGTCCACTGACAACACAACTGACCTTCGGCCTTGGATGATAAATAGCCTGTTTATTGTGGCACTTTCCTGCCAATGAAAAGCCTCTGGTCCTGAATCACTGCATCTTTGTGTCAAAGGAGTGTTTGGTTAATTCGTTTTTTTCCCATCAGAACAGATGTTTAAACCCAGAAATAATAAACCAAGTTCAAATGCAAGGTTCAGGATTTGGGGATGGTCTTCACAAAGTGTCAATTTCATCAATACCAAATGCTGCCAAGCATCTGTGATATTCCTGCTGGTCTAAAATATTAAGACCACGGTCATCACCTGGGAAGAGTTTTAATTTAATAAATTTAATTGTTCTTAGGACTCCAGTTCAATTAATTTTTTAGATTAGCAGCATTTATGTAAAGTTGGAAGGGAAAAAAAAGTCTACAACAAACTAATTATTTCATTAGAAATTAGTCAGTTCATTATTTGCTTTACCAATTATATGATTTGGTCAATAAATTGTTGAAAATTTTAAGGAATATGGGTGGATCTTTTTCATTGAAAAAGAATGCAAGAATGTAAGAAAGCAGGACTTTAACTTATGGGGAGGGGATGTTCAGCCTCGTGGGAGGTTGTAAATGTAAAATTGTAGCTAATATGTTATTTAAAACATACAAAAACAAGATTATGTATCCAATGTAACCCTCAAATATTACAATTTTATATGGAATAAAAAATGTTTTTAATGTAAATGTCTACCACACATTTGCATTAATACATTTTAATTGGAGCTCTTTGCACGATAGCCTTGACAGACAGAAAGACAGTCAGACAGACAGACAGGCAGGCAGCTCCTGCTGACCTGGTCCCAGGTTCTTGGTGTAAGTGATGAGGTCCTCCATGGTCTCCACCACTTCAGCCACCGCCAGGTACTCGAGGATTCCTTTGCACACGCGGATTATTTTACGCACCTGACACAGAAACAGACAAAACCAGATGTGGAACAAACACAAAGTGAAACATCGGCTGATATTTGTGATTAGAGACAAATTGATTGGGTGCACAAGCTTTTTTAGACAGTGTTGAAGTTTCTCTGTTCTTTGTGCTGTGTGTGTGTGTGTGTGTGTGTGTGTGTGTAGACTGTACAGTCTTATGAGGTGCGTCTTGTGACTGACTCTCTCTTTTAAAATGAGGCTAGTGATGAGACATCATGAGCATCGTCATATGACTTTAAGGCACTGCCATCACATATCCAACACAAACAAACACACGCACCCACACGCACACAAACACACACACCCTGAGTTATGACAGAGGAAAGTCATTTGATCTCACTTATTAGATCAGGCCTCATTTGAGACTCCATTACGGAGTCGATGCTGAGTTCCTCCTTCCTCAGTTCTTCTATATAAAGCTTTACTTCCTTGAAAGATGCCACACCTCTGAAGTAAGAGTGATTCATAGGTCACACACACACACACACATTTAGAGAGGAAAACACAAGTAACACACACCTCAGCTTCATCAAACGTAAGGAGCAAGTCGGACGTTCCGGACAGTATCCCTCTGGATCCATCGATCAGGTAATCTCGAGCAGGAACAGAATATGGATCGGCCTTTAGCATCTGAGACGCCTGGACGAGCTTCGAGCAGGAGTTCTCCACTCTGAGAGAACGCAGTTGGTTTAAAACGAGCAGTTAGGGTTCGATCCAGCAAATACATCTACCAAGGATTGTTTTTTAATCACCTTGCAAGTCAAATATATATGATCTCACATCCACCAAAGAAAACCATCTGCAGCTTGGATAATGAAGCTGCTGCCATGGCAGCAAACTGATGCTGACAAGGCTGTTACACAGCACACACACACACACACACACACACACACACAGGGAAGTGTGTTGTGCAACGTATTCTCCTATATTCAAAGAACAATACAAAGCTTTATGTGTCCTCGTAGTTAAATATGTAAACAAGTTTCACACATCACAAAATAGTTTGTAGAGTCTTCTTTGGTTGGTTGGTTGGTTGAGTGAATCAATGATTAGTTCAACCTGGAGGAAGTGATGGTTTTTAATAGCGCTTGAATAAAGCTAAGTCCCTCCTCTTCTGAGCCCCTTGGTTCAGGGTATCGATGGCTGCCGGTTTGTCTATATTTAGACTCGTTCACATTCTCGCACGCCTCCCTTGTGAGCCTTGCGAGGTAGATTTATGGTGTAATTCCCTGCGTGTGAGCGAGTGTATCTGCTCCTGGTCTGGACTGGATCGGAAAAGGGTCAAACATGCAACGACAGAAAAGAAAAACACACAAATGCGACACATTCAGGCAAGCAGACGCCTGATGTCCGAGTCGTGGGACTGCTGAGTCGGGGCGTCTCAGCCGGTAAATAGAGCTCAAGTCAGCGCTTAGAATCCAAGCTGGGAAATGACTACCAGCCTCTCAGAGGCTCGGAGGCTGGATGCAGTCGACCAGCCTCGGGCTCAGAAGTGGCTCTTTGTTGCAACCGGGAACGCAGCCACATTTCCTGACATTAAAATCCTCTTTTGAACAAGTTCTCTGTGTGGTGAGATGAAGTGGATCATGTCCATCATTTGGACTCTGTGTGCCTTGATGAGGGGGTTAGAGACTAAAGCACGGCAGTGCAGAGGCAGACTTACTTAATGAATGCCGGAGGCATGTCCCTCTTCATCACCTGGTCTTCTGTGGTTTGAACTGTCTCTTTCCCCACCTGCAGGACACATGGATGCACCAATTATATTATCATTAGCCACGGCGAGACAGGAAATGGTGTTCAACCAAGTTCTATTAATAGTTTGAAGGGTGAATGGGTGTATATCATACCTATTTGAACCATGCATGCGTGCACATCGCTGCGAGGGGGCGCAGCTTGGCTGACTCGGCCACCTGTTTTTCTACACAAAGGCAGGTTGCAGGGGAAAACTCTTGGCCTAACTTGGCCTAACGCTCAAGCCCAATAACCTGCATGTGGCCACGCCCTGGGGGTGTTTCGTGCTGATTTCATTTAGTCATCAGTCAACATCCAGGAATTTCTTTCTTTTTTTATATTATTAAATCAGGTTAAAATGATATTAAAGAGTTAGAAAAGCTAAATGCACATTTTCATTTAACAGATCAAACTGAACCTGACAGTCATGACTGTGTGTATTGATTTTCTAATAAAAGCTGCTTGACTTCCTGCTCCAACTGCCCCCCCCCCCCCTCCCTCACCCCCCCTCATCATGTTTTCTTTCTGAATGTGATTCAAACTCAGATTTAATTTCCCCTCTAATGTAGTTCAGCCAATTAAATATATTTAGTTAGTTTGGTTTCCCTAAATGAATATTTTCACTCCACAAATAAAGAAGAGACTTGTAGAGAGACTGCCGTATAAATGTATATCCTATGCCTTATTATTATTAAATGTACTGTAACAGTAGCAGCAATCTCTGTCAGTGAGATGTGGCACCGCTGACGCCAACCCAACATAAATGTAATCTGCACACTAAATCTTTAGAGGGTAAACACAGGTAAGGGTAATGCATTTTTACAAATGCTGCAAAGACATAAAAAATGTATATGATTACATTATCCGGAGGCATAAATGTGTTTCGTTGAATTCCCCTGTTTATAAAGAAGCAGTGAGATTCCCAACTCTTGGGGAATGCAGCCTGACCGGCAGCGCACCCTCACCAAGACACGCCAGGTGAGTTCAAGAGCTTCCTGTAAACGGCAACGCTTGGTATTGATTGCACAATACATAATTAATGGACAGCTAAGTGGTGTGCGAGACAAACAAGGTGTAATGTGTCTGTGGTTGCACAGCATGAACCGTAGCACTGCTTCAGCACAAAAACGTCCCATCGGGCTAAATCAGGGCTCACTAACATCCGGAGGCGGCGCCTCTGATCTTGTTGTGTTGGATTTGATCCTACATGAAGACGAGGGTATGGGCTCTATCTGCTCCCACCCAGCAATAACGAAGAATCTTTCAAAACATTCTGGATCCACAGGAGGACACAGACCTCCACGTAAACTGGGTCGCTCCTGTTGTTTGAGGCTATGTGCACCTTGTGCAAACTCTGTGAGAGTGTTTTATCATTGAAACAGGCACCTGCTTCTGCTGCAGGCCACAAGGCCGACGACATGCGCTGAACAATGCTAAAAGAATCAAATAAGCAGCATTGCTATATAATAGAAAACAATTGCTGAGAGCAATTGGTGGGGCGGAGGTGGGGGGGGGGGGCTATGAGAAGAGATTACCTATTTGGGCTGTGTTCTTGACAAATACCTGTCTGGCGATAGTATGGCAACTAAGGTGATCAAAAAAGTCAATCAGAGAACAAGATTTTTGGGCAGAATGTCTGCTTTTGTCAACAAAAGTGCTCTCCGGACGCTTGCTGCAGCCCTCGTTCAGCCCCTCTTTGACTATGCTAGCACCTCCTGGTATTCAAACATCAAAATGTCCCTGAAAACCAGGCTCCAAACCTCCCAAAACAAACTGATTCGGCTACTCCTCAATCTGGGGCCCATGACCCACCTTCTTCCTGGACATTTTGCTAGCCTAAAATGGCTCAGGGTAGAAGACAGGGTTAAACAACTCAAAATGGGATTGGCATTTAAAATAGTCAATGCAGCTCTGCCCTCAGTCCCCTCAATCCCTGCATACCTGACGGAACACCTCCACAGATTTAGTGACACCCACAGCCACAACACTAGAGGGAGCTCAAACAACAACCTGATTACCCCCTCCTATAGGACTAACATGGGTAAATCATCTTTCTACAATACGGCCACCCAAGGGTGGAACGGATTGACTCCCGCCCTCAAAACATGCACCTCTTTGGCCTCCTTCAAAAAGGCCCTAAAAATACACCTTTTAGGGGGACAGAAACGGAGATAGTCATCACGACTCTCTCCGGGTCAAACCCCCCCTCCTTTTTTTTTGTCCACCTATGTTGCACGTATTAATTGCTTTAGTAATTTATTGTAATTTATGTAAGTTATTTATTGTCATTTCGCATCAGTGGTGTAATTTATTTTAGATTAATTGTTAGTTTGCACTGGCGGTGTAATAACATTTTATTTTTGTCGTTCTAATGTTACGTTGCATCAATTGCGTAATTTAATATTGGATTTATTTTTATTTGTATTGTTTTTTGTGGATGATTTATGTACGAAGGACTTTCAACGGAAACAAGCCCGCAAGGGCTTTTTTGAAATGCTCCTCTTAGACAGGATGTTTGACGTTATTTGTACTGTAATACATGCTACTGTGTGACTGTACTTGTACTCTAACATTCTATCTAATAAATATATTCATCATTCATCAGCCTTGGCAGCATCTGATCTGAAGGAGCCAGACACACTTTCCCTCTCTCTCTCTCTTCTGTCGTCTGACTGAAAGTGGCTGTTCCTCCTCTGCTCTCTCTCGCTCCCCATTCTGCATCACCCTGCTTTTCCAGCGACAGTCCTCACTCATCTCTCCTCTCCGTCTGCTCTGTTCTTGCAGCGTGCAGTTACTCCACTCAACAGTCAATCTATTTATTCCTTCCAACCCCCCCCCCCCCCCCCCCCCCCCCCCCCGCCCCCAGACATACCCGAGATCTATGTTGACTCCTTCAGGAGCAGATACTTCACAAACTTTGCTGAGGCAGCTCCGTCGTCGGTGCGACTCCAGGAAGCTCACACTTGCAGCAAACTACACCTTCAGATCTTTGGCCCAATCAGCCTATGTGTTCGTTCTGATTGAGACTGGCACCATCTTGTGTGAAAGTGACCTAGATTTTAAGTGCCCCCCCACCCCCCACAGCCAACCCACCCTGGATGGGGTTTTATATCTCACATGAATAATCCTCCTAAAATAAAGCATGCACTCTCAGAAGTAAGGGTATTAGATCTTTATCTGCCCAGCAACCGCTCAGTGCTGATTTTACAAACTCCTTTGTGCTCTCTTTCAGCACCTACTTGACTCTCACTTTCAGCCGCTCCCCTCCTCTTCAGAGAGCAGCAACACCAACGCATCATTTGTTCACCCCCAAACAAAGGCATTTAACTTTGATTTTACACCCCAACACTGAAATAGTGAAAACGATATAGGCTCTGAGGGTATTGATGATGTTTGCGTCTCAATTATCTATTCATCCACCTGATATTCGAGCAGGAATTCTCCACCTATCTGGTTGTTCAGGCATTTGTTTGGGGCTTCTTCTCAAATGAGAAAAGAGAGAATTTCATTACAGCCCATCCAACGCTGGTCTCTAACAGTAGCAGAACACATTTTCTCTGCCTGGTTATGTGCCATGAAGGGTTTGATGATACTCAAATATAACAATTAAAACTGCATTTTTTAAAAATATGTGAATTCCAGCACCCCCTCCCAAAACAACTCCCGGTAGCCTCGCATCTTCTCCACCTGAGACCAGATGAGGCACCTGAGGCCGCTATTAGCCTCCTTCTGCTCAATGTCCGGATGGATCAGAAAGAACAGATCAACGAGGACAAGGCAGAGAAAGAGACAGATTGAGGAGTGTGCCTGGTAACAACAGAATATCAAGAGCTCATATCATATAAAGGGGATTTTCAAACCTTCAAACTGGTCCACATCACTATTGGTAACTATTGGAATGGACAACTCACGCTCTGTGTTTGGATGTCTCTTTTGAACTTCCTGCTTGATTTAATATTTATTCACAAAATTGCATGAAAATAAAACAGATATACATATATATGTGGGTACAGCATACCCAAATTATTAAAGCGGGACAGAGATTGTGCAAATTATGTATAAATGACTGCTTAAATAATTATTTAATCCAAAGTAAATTTCCATAGTTCACAGTCCTGACGCAGCCTTACACTTGCTGAGCAATATAAAATGCATTAAAAAACAACAACAACATTTCATACAAGTGACTCTAGCCAGAGGTTTGGTCCCTTCCAGAAAATAATTACACACTCTTACACTATCAATAAATGAAAGTTGGACTAACACTGTCCTGGTGAAGACTAGGAGGCATACGTTGGTTTGCAACAACGAAACAAAGAGCAGGCCTGTTTGCATTTGCACAAGCCCAGCGTTGACAGCTCTGCAGTCTGCCACACAAACTGAAGCTTCGGTTTCTGTGTCATTGTAATCAGGCTCACTCCTTCGAGGGTGACCTTCCACACTCTGGGATACGTTCTGGCTCAAATCAACACGTATAGACAGCTTCAGAGTCGGTGGTTAACACACTGGAGTTCTCTTTTTTGTCTGTGGCTGAGCGAAGGATGCAGCGTGAGCCCGACCGACGGATCGGTGCGGCTGCAGCGATGCAGTCGTTGCATCGGTCCGTCGCGGCGAAGGAGGAGCTGAGCCGAAAGGTGAAGCTCTCGATTTACCGGTCAGTCTACGTTCCCATCCTCTCACCGATGCTCACGAGCTTTGGGGCATGACCGAAAACGACAAGACCCCGGATACAAGCGGTCAAAATGAGTTTCCTCTGCAGGGTGGATGGATGGGTGCACCCTTAGAGGCAGGGTGAGGAGCTCAAGGAACTCAGAGTAGAGCCGCTGCTCCTCCGCCTCGAGAGGAGTCATTTGAGGTGGCTGGGGGAATCTATTTCGGATGCCCCCCCATGGACACCTCTCTGGGGGAGTGTTCTGTGCATGAATTCTGACTCTGTTACACATGTCCCACTGGAAAGAGGCCTCGGGGAAGACATAGGACACCCCGGCCTGGGAATGCCTCAGGACCCCCCGGTAGAGCTGAAGGAGGTGGCTGGGGAGAGGGAAGGCTGGAAGTCCCTGCTGAGACGGTTGCTTCCGGCCCCAGATAAGCAAGATGGATGGATGGATGGATGGATGGATGATGCCCTATGAGTGAGTGAGTCCCGGTCACACATGCATCGTGAACAATTGAAAACCCCGGAGGAGCTTTAATGATGTGGCCTGCATTGATTTTTCCAGTCATACACAGAGCCTCAGTGTTAAACTGAGCTCTGCTCCTGCATACAGAGGAGGTGAAATGGGACCGGTTTGGTGAGCGGTGAGCGGTTAAAAAGTTTGGAATTAAGAGATATAGAGAAAAGATGGAAGTCTGATAAATGGCCAGGCAGCAAATTCTCTGTGAATAGAGAATGGAATGAATGGGCTGTTTGCTACTATCACTATAAACTACCAATTCTGCAGTTTAATAAAGATCATTCACGGGGGGGGGGGTCAGAGATAAACACATCCTGTTAATCCAGTCAGCAGTCCGTCCTGCAAACTTCGTCTGTTGGTGAGTTTATCGGATATTCTCTGGCTGCGCCCCGGACGCGCTCAGAGGCGCACAAAAGCGGGAGCAGGTGAGGCACGCGCGCGCTGACACGGCAGCTGCGTGTGTGTGTGTGTGTGTGTATGCGTGTGCGTGTGTGTGTGTGGCAGTTTTCATTTTCATGCCCATCGCAGATTAAGATCGGGTTTCCATAAATCTGTGTCGCTGTGATCCAGGGCGATGACGTCAGAGCATCGCGCCCGCAGGCTGGAAGTTTCGGCATGAATGGAATGACTTCAGCCGCGGTGAGAGACTCACCCGCA